>NC_092426.1:12463114-12763299 GCF_036169615.1 Heliangelus exortis | reverse complement strand
TTATCACCAGCTTTCATCAGTGCTCCTCTAGCTTTGAAAATCAGCAAAGCACCTTTCTAGTCAGCAAAGAGTCATTTTCAGTCCGTTTTTTAATATTCTTGGACTCCCTAATATTGCCACAGATAAACTGAAAAAATATAAAAGTGAAACTCAAACCCAAGACATTTAACATCATTTTTAACAAACCCATCAAATGCCATTTTTGTCCCTCCCTTAAACATCCTTCCTATTGTCATCAGCTAACAAACCACATTTTCTTACTTGGTTGATCTACAGCTGGATGTGTACATGACAGATTATATATACAGGTTGTGTTAGATTCCAGTACCGATTCTTTATAGATGGCAATCACCATGTAAAATCTCTCCCTCCCATCACAATTCACACACACACCCCCAAAAAAGGGGGTGATGAAGAAAATAAAAATGTGGGTTTTTTTTTTTCAAGTTTCCACAAGGAATACTCAACACTTGTACATTTGGTATTCAAATCTTTTATGATCTTTATATTAAAACTTCCCATTTGCCACATGCCTTTTTAAGCAGTACTAGTCTTTGACATACACACTGAAATCTACCCAGTGTGTTAAAGTTATTGAACCGTCGCGAGCTTCCTGACAACAGTGCTCTGCTAATGCCAGTTTTGATTCCACTGACATTAATCTTGGTAGGGCTGAGATGCTGTTAATACTCACTTCCTAAGCGAGGTAACCCCTTCAAAGGCTGACACACACCACCTCGCCTTGTTCATCAAATATATAATCTTACTAAATTCTGTAATCTTAAATCCCAACCTAGAGTAACTAGCAGTGCTTACATTATCATTTTTCTTTAAAGTTCATCTAAACGGGAGAAAAATTATCTATTAAAGAATTGTAGATTTCAAAAACTACACAAGCAGAACTTACTACCAACACCTTCTCCATATACTGCACCAAACTACTTATTAAGCTTTAATATTAACACGATGTAAGACTATTCCTGCTTTTCTTCCAGTCCACCTACGCTTCCATGAACACAACACACATGGATCTTCCAGAAGGTCCCATTGAAATTTTGAAAACTTTTTTTTTTTTTTTTTTTCCCCAGTTGACAATTTTACAACCTCAAATTAAAAAGGGGGAATGTGGTTATAGCTTATAAAATAGAAGGAATTATAAAACTGGCCCTTCATTGCCAGTGCTACTCTATGACAGCTCATTTTCTTGTGCCAATAGGAAGAACAAGATTAGAAGTGACTCTAATTCTTACCCAGACTTCAGGATGGTGAAAGTCAAGTTAAAGAAATAAGGCTCTCAGTCTCTGGAGGGCAAGGGTACCAGTCACTTATTTCTTATGAACACTTGCTGACATGTGCACTAAGCATAATAATAATAATTTTATTTATAAAGTGCTCCCCCACTGAAGTGCTTGGGGCATTGTACAATATCATAAAAGCAATTTAAAATAGATTTTAAAATATAGGCAATAAAGGACAACCTTCTAATAATAATAATTTTTATTTATAAAATTATGACAAGAACACTGGCCTAATGTTAGGCATTCCCATCAGCTAAAGAAGAGGAGAAAGAAAAAAGGTAAAAGAAAAAAAGAGGAGAGGAGAGGAGAGGAGAGGAGAGGAGAGGAGAGGAGAGGAGAGGAGAGGAGAGGAGAGGAGAGGAGAGGAGAGGAGAGGAGAGGAGAGGAGAGGAGAGGAGAGGGAAATGGAAGGGAAGGAGAAAGAAACACTTTTTAGAGAAAAACCTCTTCTGGTTTTGATTTAAAAGTTTTAAGGCTCCTAAAGCATCTGGGTTTTTAAAAAAATCACACATTTGAAATAAGACTGTTCTCCTGCATATAATAGAAATCATAAGGGAATAATATGACTAACAAATTGCAGTCAGGTAGCTAATTCTCAGCTCCTGTTAGCTGGCATTGATGCTTTGATTTTCCAGACTAGCTTGAATTACTTCATTTCCTAGCTCATTGCTGTAATTGATATTTCTTATAATGTTAATCCAGGAGCCGATTTTTTTTTTTTCCTTCATACATTTTTTGTATGTAAAATTTTTAATTAATGTTTATTTAGGGATAAAAAGAAGAGTTTTTGCATCACAGGAATGGCCAGATTTATCACACATGCTAATGTACTAGTGTCAGCAAAATTACCCTGGAGATACATTAGGCTCTGTGCATCACACTATCCTATATAATTCCAATAATGGGCTTCTCCCACATAATAAGAGATGGAAAGCAGAAGGAGAACTTGCAGGGTCAGGGTGGGATGCTAGAGGGCACTTGGACAACACCTGGCACTGGACAGCTTCCCCTCAATGTGTGTAGAAGGAACAGTAACTCTGGGTCAGCAGCCAGGGTCCAATGGGGGCATCTGCAGCCCCAACCTGACCCAGACCCCAGCCAGATCCCAAGGTTGCAGCACTGTTCACAGCCTAGGGCTCCGCATGCAGTGAGGCAAAACTGGGGTTTTTTGTTTGTTTTGTTTTTTTTTCAGGAGGCCACCCATGAAGTTTCCTGACATGATTATCACACATTCAGACTGGTTCTACAAGCAGGTTCAGAAACACCAACATTTTGGATAAGTAGGACTGGAAAGGTCATAAAGAAAGACTCCTTGCTAGGCACAATCAGGGAGAATAGATCAGATTCCTAATTAGGACTCTACTAATTATTTTGAAAAGATGGATTTGCTTAACAAGAAACTTCCCCTGAGTGTCCTTGTACACTCTACATTTCCTGTGCCATCAGTGTTTTTGCACCCACACTTAAAGGCTGAGATTTTTAAGGAAGACTCAGAATAGATTCATGTTAATAGGAGCTGCTGAATAACTCTCCAAATTTGCTTTGAAAATTTCAACAACACACTCCCGAGAGGAAGGATTATAGCTTTACTTATATTATGGACAACCCCAAGCAACTCTTTGTACTTAGCAAATACAAACACATTCAAATAGGGTTGACTGGTCTTGCATTCTCAAATGTGCATAATGCACCCAGTAGGCATACAGCTCTGCTCAGGAATAGAACTCAAATTATTATAACCAACTCACCACTTGATTTTTTTGAACCTTTTTCTGTGCCAGTTGCACCTTTTCACTGAGTAGATATACTTTGGTCTTTAAATTGTGTTTTCCTTATTGAATTTCCTCCTTGCATGCTCCTTTGCATGTTTCATTGCTCAGCATTATCATTCATTAATGTTTCAGATGCTTTCTTTTGTCTGCTGCCCTTCTCCTGTTAACATAAGTTTCTTTGCTAGTTGAAGAAGTTATCCTACTCTTTTTATAATGCCTTGGTTTCAGATTAAAAAAAAATAAAAGCAGGAGGATACAAAATCTTCAAATGGTTTATTAGAATTCAGTGTGACTGGCAAGTGTCATTTAAAAAAGAGATACCGCACCTTTAATAAATTTAATCCACATCTGATTACAGAGGAAGAAAGCTCTTTTTTAATCTTACAGGGTTGGAATATTGCAATAACTGTTCCATCTGATTTTAAAAATAAGATTTGCTAAAGGTCAACGTATCTCCTGGCCACATATGCAGCAACATTGAAATTTCCTTGGCCAGGGAATAAAAAGATTCTATCATTAAAAATAAAAGCGCAAGGACATCTTGCAAGCCCATAGGGTTTTTAGAAAGAGAAGGAGACATTTCGTTATCAACTAGCAATCATAAGATTTTTAAGCAATATCTCTAATCTGCTTCTCTTCCCCCCACCCCCGCTCCCCACAACCCCCCTTTCCTTTTCACATCAAGGTCTTTTTATCTTCCAATTTTGCATCTAAAGATGAGGTGAATGCCATTAGCTCAATTCAACCTCAAGTGTAGTCAGATGTGCCTGTGATTTCTGAAAAGCACTGTCTAAGGTCACATTAAAATGTATAAGAGCTTTTCTATTCCTGCGAAGGGGGCTTATTATCCATCCATGGTGTAAGGGAGTAATGTCAGTGGCCATAGACTAGGATGAAAACAAAAGAGATACCAGGATTTCAGGCTTTTGTCAAGGAACCTCTCTGCCTCCCTTTTCTTTCTGTCTGAAGCCCTTAGATAGCGCCACTGACTGTAAACTTGGGTAGCTCTGGGGGAGAGAAAAACAAGTTCAACAGGATCAGGTTCTCCTTCCCTGAACCC
This sequence comes from Heliangelus exortis, assembly GCF_036169615.1. Classification (NCBI taxonomy): domain Eukaryota; kingdom Metazoa; phylum Chordata; class Aves; order Apodiformes; family Trochilidae; genus Heliangelus; species Heliangelus exortis. Next base: position 12,759,169 of record NC_092426.1, on the reverse strand, counting down.
TTTTCTTTAAACACTTAACTCTTCCTGCAAAACTAAAACCACTTGGCACCCTCTGAGGGGTTTTGCTTCACTTTTCCCAGCTTTTGCTCATCTGGGAAGGCCATGGTGGTGGTGGCCACCAAAGCCTCAAGCTTGCTGGGGACAGTGACACCTGCTCAGCCTTGAGCACACCAGGGTCCTTGGGAACAAAATCTGGTGAACGCTCCTTGAGCTTAGAGTCGGGACAAGATCAGAGCTGCCAGGTTTGGCAGCAGCTAGGAGTGCTTTTTTTTTATTGTTATTATTTTTTTTTTTCCTTTAATTTAGAAAGGGCTGTCAAGAGAAGTTAATGAGTGTTTACCTGGGCATGATGTCCATATTTTCCGGCAATTGAATTAAGGAGCTGTCACTCAAGCATAATAAGAGTCATCAGTAAAAAAATATTACAGTATCAACAGTTTCTGTTTTCCTTCTTTTAAAAATATTTAATGGTCAAAAAGAAAGCTCAGCCACAGGAGGTTTCAAAAACATGGACCGTTTTAAACACATGTCCAGTGTAACTGTATATTTTAGGTATTTTAGACTCAATTCCCAACTCAGACCTTTGCAAGTGATGTTACAGCTTTAAGTACCTTGTAGATATCCCTTCAGGGCCATGTGCATGGCTGACTTACAGAAGTCTGATGTCTTTAAGAGACTGCAGGCATGCTCTTTCTACTATACAACTCTGCACTGAACTCCCATGACCTGGTACAGAAGATAAAGTCTCTTGGTGATCTACTGCTGAAGCTGCAGGTAGTCCTTTTCTGAAAAAACAAGCGAGTATTTCCACAACTTCAACAGCCTTTTGCCCTAAGGAATGGGCAAACTAAAAGCATGAGGATGAGGCAGTTTTGGTTTTTTTTTTTTGGTTTTTTTGGTTTGCTTTTTTTTTTTTTTTAAACAGGAGATCTGATTCATCTCTTCTCCGAAGCACATTAAACACCATCTAATTCACAAAGGGTGGGCCAAATGTATTCAGGGCATCATACTTCTGAATGTTACACCAGGAGTTAATCTGACCCATAATTTTCCAGCCTGGTAAATTTTCCCATCTTGCAAGAGTAATGCCAGTTAAGTGACTCATTGTGATGAGATAATGTAGTGACTTAATTACCATTGTGAACAATGAAGTTACAGTGCAGTTTGTGTACCCTAAAATGGCACACAAACCAGTAAAGGTAATTCCTGGCTTTAGTGTGTCCCAATTAGCTTATTAAATGGAATAATATTTTGATATTTCACTTTATTTGTCATTTGAGTTGATAGCTTCTGCAATATTTTTCATGGTACTGCATATTTGCAAACCTTGCCTCTGAACTCATTAGCTTTTTCCCATGCAAGCCACTGCCCACGAAAAGGGAGCTAAGGCATGTTTGCAAACTCCAGGCAGCAACCTAGCCCTCTGATGCAGTTGGCACAACCACTGTGGCATGAAAAGACAATTGCTTGTGCAAAGTAAGCTTTGACGTCTCTGAGATGCTTTTTGACTGGTAGACAACATGAAATCTTTTTGTTTCTAGCTGTCAGAAGTGCAATTGACATGTACAGGTGATCCCAGTATAGATTTCATCTCTCTATTCCAATTACAAATAGCAATGAATATTCAGCATCCCAGCTTCTATTCCAGGTGAGGCAAACACCATCCTCAAGTTGCCCTGCTCAAGAAAACCAGGCCAGCTGCAAGCACAGCAGAGACAAAGAAAGCTCTTCTAAACCTTGTGAAAATATAACAATGTGTTGCCTTCATCCTTTCTTAAGAAAAAATTGCCATCAGTTGGACAACACCCATTCCTAGCCTCATGTGGCAATAGATGTAAAAAAATTAAGCTCTTGGTTACATCACTGTATTTACCCTATTTGTCACTTGGTTACATCAGTGTTGTCACTTTCCATCAGCTCTATGCAGCATGGGTAGCAGATGGCCCAGCTCCTCAGCCTTTACCCTGGCCTCGATAATGTCTAGAGGCCATCACTTGACCTCAGTAAAAAGCACACCTGGTGCCTCTCACAGGGCTGAAAATGCTTCCTCTATGAACTCCAGCCAGCCTGGGATCAGAAGGGTGAGTTAAATACATAACTTCAAATATAGTCAAAGTTGCATTAGGCTACTTGGTTGGTTTCCACACCCCACATGCCAAATACATCCTCTAAATTACTTCCTTATTTGTCATTTATGTACTTTTGAATTTTAATGAATAGTTCTCTCGTTCTTTGCCAAACTCCTATATTCATAGAAAGCTGGCATTTCACAAATATCAAAGAGTGCTGCTAAGTGAACCAACCTCAGAGAAACTCAAGAATCATCATTCAAATTCCCTGTTAAAACAGAAAAACAGATGACTGACATTTATCTGTTAAAATACAAATAATATTTCTGCTTATCCTTTCAGTGATCCCACATAGCCCAGGAACATCTCCCAGACTGCTGGGGCTGTAATTTTGTTATGATGCCTTGATCTCACTCCTGAAAATCTTCAGCAATATGAATCAGATTGGACTTTCACTTTTCTGCTGTTCTGTTTAATGGAAAGGCTCATAAAGTGACCCCTCTTTTTTTTGGCAGCCATTTGACAGATCATCTTTCTTTTAGTAACCCACATCACTGTTTCCACAGTAATACTGCAGTATTTCACTAATAATGCAGAGCAGTAAAGACATTAGCATACTGATAAATGCAGACATGTGAAGCATTAGTTTCATAGTCAACTAGTTTTGTTTTCTTTATTTATTTCTTTAGAAGGAAAGTTTTTTCCTGATAAGCAATCTCTGACTTAAGGAACAGCTATAATGTTGTTTAGGGAAGATGAAAGACCTCCTCAGAGATCAAGGAAAAGAAACAAGGAAAGAAACCAATCTGAAATCAACCCAAGTGACTTTTTCTCAGAGCCTTCCAATACAATACATTGGCAAAGAAAAGCAAAAATGGAGATGAGACACAGATCACTATATTCTCCCACAACACAGAAAAAATATTTTAGAATTAAAGAGCATTCGGCCATCATCTGTGATGAGAGATGGCTGCTTTGCTTAGATGGTCTCCACTAAAACAGACAGAGTGACAAATTCTCAGGTACAAAATTGGCTTGTTATGTGGGCTTTAAAATAAACTGAAAGGAGAAGTGATTACTTAATCCAAAGAATCAAGTGTGTGCTTTTAACACACAAAATAAGACAGAAGTTGAGGTTCTGAAATAGGAGATGAATAATAAAAGTACTAAAGTCATAAAGTGTCTTTATGTGAATGGAAATTCTGTATGGGAAACAAGCAAGAAGAACTAGAAGTATCACTAAATAATGGAAAGTATGAGTACAAGTGAAACCTTGTAAAATGATTCTCATAACCAGAATATCAGTACAGACAGGTCCCATTTATATAGAAGAGATACAATGGGAAGAGACAGAGAAGGCATGGTTTTGTATGTGAAAAACATCTTCAATGCCAGCAGACGACAATATGAAAATGGGGAATAGAGTAGTGAAATTCTTGGATACAGACAAAAGGGATGAAAATCAAAGGGGAATCTACAGGAGGTAAATGCTATAGATCACCAAGACTGGAGGAAAGCAAGAATAATAATTCTTGGACCAACTCTCAAGATACTTGTAACCACAGGATACCCTCCCCATTGGAGAGTTTAATTTCCCAGGTATTTGCTGTAGAGTTAGAGCAAGATATAGGCTACATCAAAGAGATTTTTAAACTGTGTGGGAGACAGCTTCATAATCCTGACAGGAGAGATTCCAACCGGTGGAAAAGTCAACCTGGAAGTAATTCTTCCTCAGAGGCTTGAATTAATCATGTAGAACCAACCAGTAAAGAAATTTAGAAGCAGTTAACTATCATCTTCTTACACTGAGAGGAAGGAATTAATGGCAAGGTGTACATTTTAAGAAGCCATTGTGGGTAGGAATGTTAATTTAAACCAAATCGTCTTGCCTTCAAATCAGATACAAAGCAACCATTGATGTTGCTCCTTGATGCTGGCTTCATCTTCATCTTGATGCCAGTTCACATTGAGGTAAGCATTTGCAGCACACCGGCGATTGTGCATGAAGGAGAGGGATTCACCTGTGTCATAATACAGAGCCACCATGTGAGACACCACACCTGAGTGCCAAATCACACTGCCTAGTCAGGAGAGAGACATGTCCCCAGGGTGTTTCAACCCACCTGAGATCTGATTGCCCTGTGGATACAACCAGGCTTCTATGTGAAGCACCTCAGGCACTTACAGTTAAGGAGAATTAATCCCCTGTTCGATCCTCACACAGGTGCTGTTATGCTCCCACTAAGAATATCTTTATGTGAAGCAGCTTACTCTGACACTACCCATATGGAGAGAGGGTAAGAAATAGCTTCAGCATTGAATACTGTATGCTACTTTTCTTACCTAAAGAAGACTGGTGGATATATTAAAATTCATCTGTGAGAAAGCAAGCTGTAAAATCTCAAAGGACATCAGAAGCAATTGTTTTTAGGGTTTACATGTAACTCTCAGCCATTGTTTGATGACAGAATGGTGCTCTGGTTTATATTGATACCATTTTTCCTGAGCAGTTAAAAATAAGGCTCTCTAGCAGGAGAGCTGAGGCAGGACAGCAGCTTCTCTTGCCAAGCTCTTTCCCTCTGCCTGAAACAGGTTGTTCCCCTGTCCTCTTCCCTCTACATTTTCTCTCCCATTTAAATTGATCTTTACCCAGTCAGACTGTATAGAATTGCATTGTACACCCTATTTCAGGGATCCTTCTCATACCATATGCAGTACCATTTGTATTTTGCTATTTCTACTAAGCATGTCTTACCTGGGATTTCATTTGCCTTTTTTACATCCACATCATGGCCAATGGCTTAGACTTATCTCTATGTATTAGTCTGTAATGACTGCTGAGATGCAGACATTTGTCTTCTGTCTAAATGAGTCTCCTTTTTTTCTAGAAGAAATTCTTGTTATTGTTACCCAAATGAAGTATTTTGCACTTAGTGCTACTAAATTTAAACCAATTTCTAGACCTAATGTTCTCCAGACCATTTGTATTTCTCCTTCTCCTAGCTTTTGGAAGCATAGACCCAGTCATACAGTCACGATGGAAACTTTCATGGTTTCTTGTAGCATGAAATCTGGGGCTAGAGGCAAAGCCCAGAATACAGAGAAAAATCTTCAGACTGTGTAAATCTACAAAGCTCCTTTGATTCAGTTTTCACAAGGATGTGGCTCCAAATCTCTAGCATGTGTTCAAAAAATGTAGTCCAGTTAATGTGGAAGAAAATCCAAGTGCTGTTTTTATTCTGAAGTCTTAAGATTATTATTCATGAATTGCATTGGGACAAGAGAAATCTCAAAGAAAAACAAAAACAAACAAGCAAAAAAAAAATTTTAAAAAGTAAAATTTAACATTAACTTGAAGATTCTTATCTTCATATGGAAAATATTTTTTCTACCATAGATCTGAGAAGTTAATAAGTTTTCCCTTATGCAGACTAACTTGAAAAGAATACAAATGTCATAATCTGGATTAAAATCTTTCCTACTCTATTTGAGATATACATCTCACAATCAAGAACTTCCAGGTCCCCATTCACAGGCACTGCTACATTCCCTAGGGGTTTTCCATGCTGAAGTTAACTTATGCAAGTAGAAAATTCAGATAGAGTGAGACTTGGAACACCAACATGCAGGGCAGGAATCTGTATACCTGAAAAATGGATGAACTCACTGATTTTTTTTTAGATGCATGCTGTCTCTTAAAAGCTGTCTTTTGCCTCTCCTGGGTTGTCAGAGCTCTCTGTGAGTTCACAGTTACAGCTCCTTACTGGATAATCACCAAGGCAGCTTGTGATAAGTATCACGCACAGTGATGGAAGCAGTTCAGAGTTTCTCAAGGTAAGGTAAATAGGCTTCCATTAATTGGAAAGAGCACTTTTTAATTACTTTTCTAGCCTGGACTAGCCTATTCTAATATATATCATAATTCAGAATACAGGATACTAACGGCTACAGAATTTTCATTACAAAGGGGAAAGAGCTAGCTCTTTTGGAGCCAAAGGTAGTTATGCCATTGATTTTAACAAGGTCAAGAATAAATAGACAAATAAATGAAGTTATTCCTGACTAGCACTCAGTGCTTGTATGAGCAAGAGCAAGTCACTTCTCCAGGCTCCTGTGGTTTCTCCCACAGATCATTTTATGCTCAAACTGATTAGCACAGGGACAGTTTCCCAGGTTTGTTTGACTGGACCTAAAAGGGTAGAAAAAGCAGCACATAAAAGGCCTCAGGTGGAAAAAAAAACTAGTAGAAGTAACAAAATAAATCTAGTATAAGACAATATTTCTAAGCACTTAGGACACGTAGGAACATAAAACCCATCCTAGTTTTATGTTATGCTAGGCATAACAATATGCCTAGCCTGTGACCCAATGATAGATACTTGGGGAAGCATCAGAAGCAGAGGTTCAGGCTGGACCTATCTCCAGTTTAGCTTCCAAGCTTCCCTCAGTCAGTTTTACAAGCCCTATGAAACAGAGTTTGTTTCTGAAACATAAGGTTTAACAATGACCACTGGACTCCAATGAATATGTCTAATACTTTTTTAAAAAAATTTTTAATTTTCACTTCCACTATATCCTATTCTCCGTTTTGATTATGCACTGTACAAAAAAAAAAGGATTTATTTTTTTAAAACTAATAATGTCTATTGGACTATGAAAAACAGAGGCTAATCCTTCCATAATCACATTCTCTGTGATATTAGTTATATTGTAGACTGCTGTCACATTCCCTCAGAAGTTCTTTTCTGACATAAAATGTCCAATTCTTTCCATTCCATGGTGTACGGAAGGCACTCCTACATCTGATAAAACACATAGCATTTCTCTGTACCGCTTTCAGGTACCTTTGTCTCTTTTGAGATAGGATAATCACAACTGCATACATATTTAAGATAGTGAAATGTCATGAACATGCATGATAACATAATGATGCCTTTGATTTTTTTCTCTCTTCTTTACCTAATATTCCTAATGTCCCCTTTTGCCTTTCTTGAGCTGATCCTTTTGAAAAAAACTCTCCCAAATGATTCAACATCTCTTCGTACCAACCATCCTGTCCACAGACATATAGATCTGAACAGGAAAGAATTTTAGTTTCTCCTCTAAAACTACTTTCAAGTTACCACTACTTAATTTCCTTTGCCATCTTAAAATACATTCTCTGAAGTATCATGGGATATTTCAGTCAAAGCTACTAAATGAATGCTAGTCAAAATGGGTCAGTTAGTCTCACCTCTATGAAATTCTATACTATGAGAAGTTAGTGGATAAAAAAAAAGTTAGCATTTTGGCAGATGAAACTTCTAATAATTTTCCTTCACAATAATTGATAATGCTGTAACCAACCTGATTCCAAGTTATTCAGGAGTTTGACAAGGTTGCTGAGTCTCAGTAGCAAGTTCCTATTGAAAATGAGCAGTAATATTGATGGCATGGTAGATCATACGGGTGCAGTCTTATAGGAGCAGACAGCATACAAGAAGACACAGTTGATGCTCCATGTGGCAATTACAGAATTTAGCTGTAGCACTTTGGTTGAATACTTGTACCATCTCCTAATTAAATGATTCCACTTCACAGGACAGCCATATAGTCCTCTGATTGAGTAAATAAAGCACTGCACAAACTTCCACCATTTGAGTAAAGTTTCTTCCATTTCTTTTTTCATCTTGGTCTTAGATGATCAAAAGGTAAGAAATACAAGAATGGAAAACAATGCTGAAAAATAAGTAACATAGGATATTATGGAACTCAGCATCCCTGTGGAACATTTATTTTCAAAAAAACCTCCCCAAGATATCCTTACTTAATTATATGTTAACTTTCTCCTGTTCCTGATTAAAGTAGGTTTCCATTCTTTGTCAAAAATTAATTTTATAGATATATATAATAGCTAGGATAACTAAAGAAGAATATTCTCCCAGGATTGAGCTAAGGGGAGAATCATTTGGTAAGTAATGGCAGGAGTCTGATGCCATTCGTCTACTGCACAGGCTCCTAGCCAAAGAATACCACACAGCTGCAGTTTTAAAGAAGGATTTTTGGAGTTCTTTGACATTGCAAAGAAATCCTGTTTTCCACTTGTACTGTCGAGACAGATAGAGTTTCTCTGACATTTTATTATATTTATAGTAATATATTCTAAGGTAAATGTAAACACATTTATTTATTTTTAAAAAAATACATATATAATAATAAACCTAAAATATATGGTTATGATTTTAACCATATGAATAAGTCTACAGGGCCTATATAGAAACGTAAGTAAATTATCTACTCTAATGTCAGGGACTAAAAGAATTGTGTTCATTATGTCCTATAATTTAATAATTTTACATAGGACACATTAGATACACAGCTAGTGAAAAAGCATGGAGATCATAGCTCTTCACTTACTTGAAAACCAGAAACATATCTGGCATCACATCACTCCTAGGCTGTTACTTTAGCATGAAAAAAAGAGTGAGACAAGCTCACCTCTTCTGGAACATCACCGAATTGGATGATGGTTGAATTGAATTGCCATAGCTTTTCCTATGCTTACACATCACACGAGGTAACTGACAATTTTAATTTAAAACAAGACTCATAGTCTATTCAGGATGCAGCAGTAATTGTAACTTCTAGTGCATTGCCTGGGACTGGCCTTTGCAAATTTACAAATTTACCTTGTAAAACTGAAGAGCCCCAAAATTAGGTTCTCCTCCTCTGTTTACAGAAGCGAAACAACACATGTGGTTTACAAAATGTTTCCCCAGAAGGAGAGTACTAAACATCTGAGTAATGGATCAGATTTACAAACTAAAACCTATGAAAGTGTTATTCCAAGAGTAGCAGTGATTAATACAACCCATCAGAGCTTTATTTAATATTTGGGTTCCCTGTGCCAACTCCAACCACAAAGTTGGAGGCCTGAGAACACATGCACTCGTGCACACACGTGCACACGCACACACAATGCACTTGTTGTTGCAACATGCTATTAAGATATTTCCTCCCTTTCATATAGGAATTATTATAGAGGTTTAACCCACTCTCCTTTTTCTTCTAAACATGGTGGGACTCTTCAGTCCCAGAGTCTGTGTAATTCTGAAATTCAAACTGGAGGAGGAGGTTTTCCTCATTCTATGCAGATCAAAGGCAAATAGGAGGAAAAAAAAAACAAAACCAAAAACAAAAAAACCAAACAAAAAGAAAGCAAAAAAAAAAAAGCCTCATATACAATGCAAGGGCCTCTTCACTTCTAAGTTATGCAGATGACCCCTCCACAAAAATAACAATCTCTAGGAACTTGGAAGAAGAAACTGTAGTCCCAGTTGCTTTGACCTAAATAAAGTGTCTGTGTAATTATCTACAACAGGGCTTGCCAAAACATCATTTTATACTGTTCAAATGCATATTCTAAGAGGGGATGGAAATCTGAGGGACAGGATGGCAAGCAAGTACATTTTATTTCTCTGAACAATTAGAAAGATTATAATAATACAGCAAATACTGTGCATCCTGCCACTATGTGCCATCTTCCATCCCAAAGGATCTCAAATTCCATGTCACTAATTCCATTTTTCTTGTTCCAAAATATAACATGTCAACCTTTAACTATTTTCTTCCTTACAGTACAAGAGATACTTAAATTTCCTGGTTTTCTTTTCTTTTTCATGAACTTGTCTGTGTGCATTTATTTGGGTTTTTCTTTCCCAGTGATTTAGGATTCTGTGCATTCTTGATTAACAGGCATCTTTGCTCAAATGCAAGCCAAATTTTGCTCATAAATCATACCTCCCTTCTTCACTGCAGACATTCTGCAAACCTTTTAATCAAATGTTGGAGATGATTAGCCAATTTTGGTTATGCAATAAGAAAACTGATAAAATCTTATTTTGAAAGGATTTGCATGTAAACAATTCTCAGTTCAGCTGGTGAAAACTGAGGAAATGAGAAGTGAGAATTTTTTTTTTTATGAATAGTTGGAGTTTCTTAAAAAAATGAATTTTAATCCAAATGTCTATTAAACAAATAGGCAAACAAAGCTATTTTACACTGGTAATTCATTGCACTGGAAAACATTATTTACAGGATGATGTAAGAGTTCAATACCATTACATCTTTTTTCATGATAGAAGTACAGATTGATTTGTGAGATACACACCTCAACAGCTGCCTGAAACAGAGGGCACTTCAAAAAATAGGAAAAACACATTCAACAGTCCAAAATGTTTCCCAGATTTTTAATAAAAACTGAAGTTCTATTTCCTCAAAATTTAAAAAAATCAGAAAAAAAAAGAACAAACATTTCAGGCTTTCTCCTCATTATCTTAAGCTGACAGTTCCTTAGCCTGACAAATTAAATTAAAGAGTCTTTAGGACTTGACTGTTTGTAACTTTGAGTAGGATTTTTATAGACAGAAAATTATTCCCTGACTTGGAATCTGGCCAGGGCACTGCAGAGAACAGCATCTTTAGAAAAAGCGATCTGGTCAAAACAAAGGATACACTCATGCTAAACCATTTAGTATAAAACCCTCCTCCTGGAAGCTAGACAAACTGTCAGACATGACCACAGTGACCATCCCAAACAAAGCAGTAAAGCATTTCATCACGAATGTTATCCCACACTCTGTAATTTAAGACAATAGACACTAGTTTGTTCACAACGGGTTTGAGCAATTTACCAGAAAATGTGAAAGCTGGTCAAGTAGAGAAAGGAAAACATTTCAAGCCTATTACAGAAAACCCCAATGAGAAAAAACTAGTGGGAGAGGATCGGTCCCACACAAGTTCTAGTTTGGTATCTAGATGAATGCCAATAATCCCTGTGTTGTTTGAGCTTTATTGGAGACAACAGTTAAAGGGTAAGAAAGACAAAAACTAGGACTTCCAAAGCTCAAAGCATAAAGTAACTGATGAGCTAGTGCATCCCAAAACCACCATCAGGAGACCCCGTTGGGATCAAATGTAATCTCAGGAGAAATAATGTATTTGTGGGGAAGATACATGTGTTGATCAGATAAAATTTCAATCATGTAGCACAGCACAGCAGTGCCTGGGCATATTGCTCACAAATATCACAGATACATACTTATTACAAACTCAGGACTCTAACATGAAGGTGGTACTGAGACTAAGTCAGCAGGATGTGGAAAGGAACATAGCAGACAAACAACCAGTAAACATCAGAACAGACTTTCAAAACACCCTGCTAACAGAAGAACCAAGTACGAGCCAGTCTCTTATCATCACAAGAATAAATTGCATTGGCACCAACATCAAGATGCCTTGCAAGCTAAACAGAAGACTTTGTACAATACTGGCAGGAAAAAAGTAACTTGCTTAAAACACCTTAATTCTCAAAGTGAGTTGGAAGCTCAAAAAAACGGTAAAAGAAAGCGATGTGAAACAATGTTAAGTTACATAATTGATGAGAATTTTAATTGTGTGAGCCCTGCTAACCACATCCAACATTGCTATTTTAAATATTGTAAAAAGCACATTAAGAAAGGTGGTTTCCCAAGAAGGGATACTGTGTTTTGATAGGCTGCTTATGGATACATTGATGCCTGATATCTTCAAAAACTCTGCTTTCAGTAAGTGCCTCATGAGGGAGAACCCTATACATGCACGAAGGACTAAAACCTGAACTATGCACCACTTTGGCTCTCTCTTTTTTTGTGCTTAAACATCAAATACTGAGGACATCACTTCACTTTTAGTTCACTTTTTTAGCTTACCCAATAACCCTTAACACTTCCTTTCAGGGCAGTGTAACTTCTAGGTGCTGCTGCTGCTTCTTCTCCTTTCTCCCCATGAGTGCAGTAAAGATGAAGCTACTAATGTCCCTCAAATGAAATTACAACAGCTGTAAAAGAGAAGGCATTGTCTGGGGGTCTGAAGAGATATGTTACTTGTCACCTTCTGTGTTACCTGTTAGTGCTGTGCTGACTTATTGCTTTTTTCCTCTTCCAAGTGGATTTCACATTCTTCTGCAAGCCTTTGTTTTGCTGTTTATTTTGGTTTTAGCTGCAGGAACAATGCATGTTCTTTTTCCCATAGTGTTTCGTACAGGGACACAAAATCTAACACTTCCATTCCTTATTACATACAATAGAAAATTCAAATATTTTGGTTTAACTTTTCTGTTGAGACCAACCTTGGCTCAGCACAGGAACAACAACATACCATGTATATATGCTGCATTGTGGGGTCTACACAAACCCTCTGCCAGTGTGCTGAGCCAGCATCACTCCACTCAGCCACAGTTAGCAAAGCACGAAACCAAACCTAATAAGCCCAGCTGACGATGAATATGCCAACTGCAAGAAGGCAGACTACTGTCCCATTGCTTATGATGTTCCACTTTTTTAGCTCTGGAGGGTTATGTTCTCCTGCATGTCAAACAGATGTGTAGCTTACATACAAGGCACCCACCTCCAAGAGGAAGCCAGGGCAGTGGATTCATTTTGTGTATCCACAGCCATTAAATATTTGAGCTAAAACATGCATTCAGATTACAGCTTTCTCCTGCTAAGACTCTCATCTAAGTAATTTTCAACTTCCTTTTGAATTATGTGCCTTGGAGCCCACTTTCCAGATTGAACCCTTATAGGAGGCAGATTAGACCTATGCTAGAGCAGTGTGTCTGATTTCATGAGGTGTAGCAAGACAAACCTCTTTTAGGGCACGGCGCTCCAAGGTCCAACCAGGCGTTCCAGCAGAAACTCATGAATAGTGCTCTGAGTCTATTGCCCTCAAGGCTGACCAGCCAGGATCGGTGCTATTGCTCCGAAAGCAGCCAGCCTCCCTCCTAGCTTGGTCTGAAGCGGGCTTGATCTGGAGTGACCTGGGCCTGTGCTTCAAGCCTCACTTTTTATTGGCCCCCTAATCCTGCTCATGCGCAGTAGGGGCCTGCCCTAATCAGGCACAGGTGGGCTTAACACAAGCTCATGCCCACTACCTGGCAATTACTGGCACCTGGTTGCCTCATTTCACTACAATGAGGTACCTGGTTGGAGATGCCAACTGCCTTATGCAGGGGAGGATGACACACAAGAGAACAAAACAGGGGCTGAGGACCCCAGTACAAGCAAGCATGGTGAACAGATATGCACAGCATGTCTGTCCAGCAGTGTACTGGTCAGAAGAGCCTCTGATTCCCACCTCCAGGCAGCAAGCAATGGGAGTGTACCTAGAGTCAGGCTCAGCCTTCTCAGGCCAGAATTTGTCCTGTCTCAAACTCAAATTCAGAAAGACAAGGCAGGATCTGCTGCAAATCTGAATTTTTGGCCAGTCCTTTTAGAGCAATGTAAATCATGTGAGAGGGGTCAGCTGATCAGTGAAGAAGACAGTCAGCTCCTGTGCTAACCCTGTCAGACCTTCCCATTATATGTCTCCCCAAACCTCAACAGATGAGGCAACGCTCAGATGGACAAAGAAATACATTGATTGTTTCCCCTGAAATACATCAGAAACATTTCTTGCCTGGTAAACCACTCTCTTTGGTACACTCTGAAAAATCACTAATTCAGATTATCTTGACTTGCAAAAAGCATCACATTAAACAATCTCTACAATCCTACAGTGGTGGAAAATTGGATCAGATATGCCTCGTGGTTATGGGCAGCAAATTTCAAAAACCCTTTATCGTTTCAGTTCTCTCTGTGTGATTTATGCGAAACTGTATATGTATTAAATGATGGATGTTGGTTGTCTGAAGTTTAATTTCCAGAAGGGTTCTCTTCAAAGCTCCACTTCCAAAAAGAAGCTAAGAAATTTCTTTTTCCCAGTGAAAACAGGTCTTGATTTTGGGAAGTGTTGGAACTGTTTGTTATTAATCCCTCTGTGTGAAAATTACCTCCCACTGGAAATTAGTCACAGCAGGCAAGAACAATATGCACCTACAGACTTCCAGTTACTCAATGTAGGAGCAAAACTTAAGAATTTCTTCCTTTGGTCACAATTATTTTCATCTCTCTGTCTATCTATAGCTTTCTCTGCAGGGAAAGTGATACTTGCTGTCATAGCTTCAGCCTCACTATGTAAGTTAAAAACATGCTCTGACTCCATTACATGATTACAGGCAGACTTTCAACTCTGATAGTCTATGAGCTAACGTCAAGGAACATGAGCCAGCTGTTACAAAACAGTTTTCCTGGAAAATAGCCACCGGACCAGCAGTCAAACTAGGACATTCTACATACAAGGAAGAATAAAATAAAATCTAAAAAAAAAAAAAAAAAAAAAAGAACAGCAGTACAACACATGATTTTAATAAAGTCAGGAATGCCATGAAATGTCCAGAAGAAAACGTCTATACTAACCACTAAATTTGATGACCCATGATCATTCACTGCAGGATGAGTACTGAGCAGCAGAATATTCACCCCAGCACCTTCACTTTCCATTTAAATCTACTGCAGAAATTCAGGTGTCTCTCTGTCCTGTCAAAACTTGGATATTTGTTCATCTGACTATCTGAGGACATCACATTATGTGATGTCTCATATCCATCACATGTTCTTTGTTCTCTCATCATCTCCCCATGGAGGAGGAGTATGTGGTGCCAGGCCTCTTGTTTTCCTAGGGATTCTTTGTTTTTCTGGTTTTGTCTGCACATGTTGCAGTAGGCTGGATAAAGCAAGGTCACAAAGCATGTCTCACAATTGGAGTGGAAGGCTCGTGATGGTCGTTAGTATCTTAGGCTTTTGTTTTAATTAACAGCTTTCCTCAGGCTGTGTTTCCTTCACAGACAGGCTTTATCAAAATGGAAGAGTGCTGTCTTGAGCCAGAAGAGCAAAATTATCAGTATCCACCACCAGCATGCCATTTATGTAGCTTTCTACAAACTTCAGTGGATAAACCCCCGGTGCTCCCTAGAGAACTCAAGTGAGGTGCTGTGGTTTGGGCCCACTTATGATCAGAAATGACTAAGCCTAACGATCCTCATACTGTAAACCATGACAACAAGGGAAAATATAGGTATTGTAGCTTTATTTAACAGCTGAAGCAACCTCTGCAACAAATGTTCATACCGTTTAACTTCAGGAGAGCTTTGGTGACTAAGACTAAACTCCCATGTGTTCAGAGGCTGGGAGTTTAGCGCCAGAAGCCCACTTGTCCTCCCAGATGCCCAGGCTCTTATGTCAGTTTCCTCATTCCAACATGGACCCAAATTGCACTAACACTAACCACAGACTTACTCTCAAATAAGAATGAACCTTAGGGCTCAGCTCCCACAGGACCATAATGTTATGTAAAATCCAGAAGTAGCAGTCACAAGATACAACAACACCACGTGGCTGTGATTGCTGGCAAATATCACGAGAGGAAGGAGGATGTTTAGTCAGCTTGTCCAGGATGTATTGAGAGCTGTTGGCAGCCAAGAAGGACAGTTTGGGGCAGTCATCAGGGAAATTGCAGATGGATTAAACATTTTGGAGGGTCTGGGTATCTGAGTTGCAGCAGAATTAACATCTGGGAGGAGAAAGAGTCTGTGGGCACTGTCATCGTGGCCTGGAGGTGCATCTGTGGGACTGTATTCAAATGAACCTGTGCATTTGATAGCAAAGCCAAGCCATTCTGCCATGCAGAACTGATGCAGGAGCCAAGACACACAGAGGGGAATTGCTACTTGTCTGGGTTTTGCATTTTGGTTATTCTGCTGTAAATTACCCAAAGGTACTGCTGTTCCAGGTGGGTGAGGTTCACAGTGTGGGACTGAAGGGCTAAGTAAAAAAAAAAACAACCTTTGTGTTTACATATGCATACCAGCTATCCTGCAGATTCAAAACAGAATTAATTGTTCTAGAAGCAAGAAAGCTTACGCTTAAGACAATGAAGCTAATGTCAGGCCACCAAGAAAAAACAGAGAATCACATGTTTAGCATATGCATATCAAGTTTTTTTAATGTTATCAGAGGGGAAGTTCTTTCAAGAAATGCAAAATGTCCTGATTTGGCTTGAACACAAGTATTACCTTAGAAATGTTAATCAGTTAGGTAAAAATCTACAGAATATTTTGTACAGATCTTTTGCCCTAGATATGGCTGAAAAAGGAATGATTTCATGATGAGATATCTACTATGTTCACCAAACAGGACTCAGTATAGAATCAGTTCTAACCTTCATCCATGTGAACACCCTCTCATAAGTTTTTTTTCAGTAGTGCAGTCATGAGCATTTTACTGTGGATTTCAAGCATCATTTCAAGCCATCATATTCAGGTTGTGCTTCTAAACATAGCACAGATGTGTTTGGACAGGGCAACATGGGTTAATTGTAACTTTACCAGTTATATATTGCAAACAAAACACTGACAATAAAACAAGAGGGAGGAAATCAATATGGTCAGACAAATTAATTATCAATGGTATATGGAGTTAAAAATAATGGAATGAGATCATCCACTTAGTTACTTTCAATGTTCTGCCTCTCTGTGATCCTCTTTTGAGTTTAGAAAATTCTCCATAGGTTTGCAAAAGTAGAATAATTACTTGTTCAAGCTAATTTCTCCACCTACTTCTGCAATGAAAACTCAAATGGATTTCACAAGCCTTACCAGCAGCCCTTTGCCTCAGATCATACCACTTTTTGGGACCTCCTGGTGCTCTTTTCCTTATTATCCCAACTGGGCAAGGAGCACTTCAATTTTCAAATGATTCCCTCTTCTCCTATTTCCTGCTCATGTGCCCAGCACTGAAATCCATATAACCACTCTGCTGACCCTCATCTCCCACAAAACCTGGGTCTTTCTCACTGCTCTCCAGATTCTCTAGCCTGGATTTTGCTCCCATGCATTCCTCATTCTCTCCTTGCTTCTTTTGGTCTTTCCCCTGTTTTGTACCTTACATACCACCCAGGTTTTCCAAACCTTTTCTTCAAACCTGTTTGAAGGGCTTCTGCATCTCCATGCCATTTGCAGCTCCTATAATCTCCTGTGCCTTTAGGCCAGATTTCCAACTACAGTAAAATGTCTTTGGGCCAAATCCTGAACTGATATGCATCCTCTTGGCTCATTGGAAGTCAGGGGAATGGTGCAGACTTGGGAATAGCTGAGCAGATCACCCACAGCTTCACCCTAAGGAATGATTGCAGCACATCACACTAAGAATTGAGAAGTTCTCATTACTTCAGTAATGGCTACAGCTAGTCCTGCCTACAAGCCAAAGACAGGAGCTGGTATATTGTGTTTTTATAGTTGTGGGTCATTCACAGTTCTGTCAGATACATAACAATCACGACAGACATCGTTTGTCTGTTTTCAAAAACTTGGAATTGCCTGAGGGGAAAAGGTTGAAAAGCAACAAAAGGACTTAATTAAATTGTATTCACTGAGGTCACCAAGTTATGACACATACATTTGGTTAAACAATTACATTTTTGTTCATTGTCGCAAAAAATTGGCAGTTCAGATTTACAGGGCCCGTTCGTGCCCGTGAGCTCCTCCAGCTTGTCTGGAGGACAGCGTCAGCATGTGAAAGCAGAGGCCTCTAACAGCCAACGTTTGCACAGGACAAACCGATTTTTCAGGTCCTCCAACCTTTAATTACCAGGACTGAGGGGTCAGTAACTCAGACTATCTGCATTACGAGACCCTTTCATCCACAGATGATGGCTCAGCTCTTGCCTCCAGGCACAGCCCCGGGACAGCAGTAGGCGATGACGAGTCAGCCCAGGAGCAGACCTGGGAGGCTGAGGAGCTCACAGACGAAGTCGTCGTCCCCCCCCTGCCCTTTCCTTGGGGCAGAAAGTGCTGTCTACCACCATTTTCTTCCAGCAGCAGCCTGTACTCCCCCCCACACCCCTCCCCGGTGACAGCTCAGCCGTCCCTCGGAGCCACTGCCCACACACCTGCCTGGGGGAGAGGGAAGCAGCTGAGGAGCTCCACCTGCAGCACCGCACACCTGGGCACAGGCGGGTTCATAACGTCCTTACTCCTCTGCATGGACACATAAATCTGCCCCAACAGGTTTCTTTCCCCAGCTGCAAAATGACTGAAATACTCCGCAGATGATAGGTGTCTGAGCAAGATAAATGAATTAGCAGCCAAGGCCAAGCCCTCAGCTGTGGAGGTCTAGAGCCTCACAGATTTGATGCAATATGGAGATTTGCTTTTCCCACCCCACCCTATATTTCCCTGAAAACAAAAGCTGTTGTCCAGTAGATTCTTCTCACACTAAACTTTGACTAGGATTATTCTATTGCTTTAGTCGTCCTTCTCTTTCACCCTCTTCTTTTTTACACATTCCAACCTGGAAAGTTTTAAAGGAAAAAATTCAGTGCTTACCTAACTTCCAGTATGCCACCCCGAATGATGAAAGCCAGCAAAGCACAGAGAAAACCCGCCTGAATAATAGTGCTACAAATGAAGAAATAGAAGACACTTAGCAGAAAGTTGCCAAGAGAGGCTGTGAGATGCCAGATAAAAGCCACGGATGTAGCTGAGGAAACAAGGCAACTGCAAGAGATAAGAAGGCAGATGTAGAGATTTAAGCTCAAGAAATAAAGCAGATTTTTGAAAATCAGGACAACGATATAAAGACAAAGATGAGAGAAGAGACCGGGAACAACAATATTGAATTTATCAAGACAACACTGAACAAACAAAACAAGTACAGTAGTAGGAAGAAAGCACATGAGAGGGAAATATTTTATTGCAGTGCAGGGAAAAAGACAGAACTCTGTGACAGGTCACAAATCATTGAAAGGACTGGAGTATTCTACAGAGACTGAGAGTCCTGCGTTTAGGGCAACTAGTCGAGAAAAGACTTTGTCTTCAAAAAGCCCCTCTGAAATCACAAATGAATGAAATGCGTGGCCTGACCAAAGCATACAGTAGGTCAAGGCACTGGCAGGCAGTTGCCTTTGATAATCCATGGAACAGCCTGTCAGACAGCAGTGTGCCCTTTCTGATGTCTTTTTGGTGTCCCATATAAAAAGAGCTGTTGGTTCCCCTTGCAGGAGGTGTTTGTCTCTTGCACAAAAAACACCAGGGCAGTTGGCACAACTGATTCTCTGAGCAGAGAAGCTGTGAGCTGGCTGGAAAGAGTAATTTTTTATTCTTTTAATATTTTTCTAGTAATATAGGCCACAGATTCAGAGATATTCTGAATGAACAAAGTACCACAGCTATAAGTATACAAGAAAGACCCAAGTAGGAGGCCCTTTGAAGATTGTTTCAGAAAAATATAGAAAAGTTCCATTAAGTGCATGCACCAGCAATACAGATTTGATTGTCAGCACCTAAGTATGACCTGAGCGCCAATGTGTGGCATCAGAACAAAGGTCTGCATATTCTTTCTCCAACAGAGCCTAAGTACAGCTACATACGAAATATCTATGATCAATATCTATGATCTTTGTTTTTGTTTTTTTTTTATTTAAAAAAAAAAAAAAAAAAAAAAAAAAAAGGCATTTCTCTACATTTGTAGAGAAATCAAGTACATTTCTCTAAATAGTCTTGCAGGCTCCAGCCCATTGTGGTTGTGCAGCTTCCTAAGATAGAGATGATTTCTGTGTATTTAGGAATCCTCAGTAGGATTCTTTTCTGCAAGCTTGCAAAGCCTTTGAGGCATGTAAACCTTTAAAAACATATTGCAAGGATTTCTTCAGCTTACCTGCAAATAATATAAAGTTAAAAAATAGTTCTGACCTTCCCCACCCAGCAGCATTTCATCCATCCCCATCCACTCACATGTTTTTACAGACCTCAGATATATCTTTCACTGTCTGAAGGCACCTTTTCTGGATTGTCTTCTTTTTATATCTTGGATCTTCATTGTGGCCCTTTTCAGAATAAGAACAATGCTGAACCACTTGAAAAACCAAGCACCACCAATAGTCTTTGTAGCTGATCAGTAGACCAGGGAAAAGCAGTTTCATATCTGGATTAATGGGAGTTTTTTATGGACAGAAGTGAGCAAGATGGAAAACATTCTTTCTTTAAGAAGGCAGGAGAGAATTGAGAACACAGTGAAATTAATTTATTTGGGCCCAACACATCTGTAGATGTGCAACACAGGTGTAAAATTAACATTTCTGTAATAGAAGTTGTCTGTACAGCAAGGAGGTCAAAAGAGCCCTTCCTCAACCATTTGAAGCCATGGGGCTCTGAAACAGCCCAGCAGGTTAGGCAGAAGGTGCCAAATCTCAGCCCAGCTCTTTTTCCCTAAGTCTTACTACACTGATCCAGGTTGTTACTGCACCAAAAGACAAAGCCCCTCAAGGATGGCAGCAAGGTATTCTTTCCTTCTAATGGTTATTTCTGAGATACGTGGGCAGCTTCATTCCATCCCTTCTTCTAATTCTAAATGATTCTCAATGGAGTTGATTTTGCACTGCCCTAATCTTAACCACCATCTTTAACCCTACAGCACCCCTTAATTTTACTGACATTTATGACAGATCAAGACACCATTCAGCCCCAGAGGGACCCTACCATCCATTTTCACCTCTAAGAATCAAAGTTCCCGTAACTGTTTCACAGGTGATACCTGTTACCTTCCCCTCACAGATATTTAAGAGGCATCTATTTCTTTATAGTATTCATTTGTCCTAGCCCAAGCAATCAAGTGCTATCCTGTCTGGGGAGCACAGCAATGCTAGCTTAGCAGTAATGGACAAACACAGAGAAAAACAAGAGAAAATCAAGAAAAAATGGTTGCAAATGCTTAAATCTTCTTTGCCATCACCTGCAACCCTCTCCCATAAATGTCATATGAATTGCTAACACTGTGGATATGGGCTTCAATTAGGCAATCTGCAGAGGGCAAACTGTTGGGCCAGATCTCGGACCTTCTGCTGATTTTTAGAAGCTACAGATCTGGCTTGGGATCTGCTGTTTACCCGCAACAAAGGCGAGAAAGAGTATGTCTTATACATCCTGGTAGCATTCAAGCAAACATCATGTTTAATATTAGAAGCTGGTATGCATGTGGTTGCTTAGGAATGAGAAACAACCCTTCGATATGCCCTCCGATATGCTCTGGGTTGCTGTGGGATGTTTTTGTGCATTCTACTTGAGCAGTTACCAGGGTCTGGAGTCCACGGGAACATGACATTGTAATCTTGGTCATGTTTTATTTATGGGGAGTAGTGCAGCAGATAGGGTGTGTTAACAAACAAAGATGATTGCTTCAGGGGCACTCTCTCGTCCTGAGGTAATTAAGACAAAGTAGTTTCACTGGTTGGGGGATTCGTACTGCAGACAACCTTTCCCTTGCTAAAATCATCTGCAGCAATCAGGCCAAAAAGGCTAAATCAAAAGCAACATGGGTAGTGTTTTATCTTTGGTTCAAGGTGCATCATTAAATGGCACTGGCAAAATTATACTTCTTAAAAATCCACATAACATTAGAAACTACTGACAAGAAAATGTCAAGCTCAGAGCTGCATAGATTTGCAGCTGGAGAAATATACAAAGAATTGTTGAATTGTTGCTGTGGCCCAGCATCTCTTTTCATGACCTGAGCTGAAAACAGTGACTGTCACCAAAGACACCCTAACCACCAACCTGGAGAAATGCTGGCCTGACAAAACATGTAAACTCGGAGTCAGGCTCAGCTGTCAAAGAATTTCAGCATCATGAGGGAAATCTATTTCACCATCAAAGGTCACAACTCAGAGCCTTATGGCTGCTCACATTTGCTGGTTATTTGCAAACTGTACGGCTGTGATCACAGCCCTGCAGTATTCTCTTCAGAGGAAGTCACAGAAATACACACAAGGCACAGCACAGGTTTCAACAGGAAATATAGTTAAGACCCTTTTCCTTGCCCCTCCCTCTTCTCCCTTCTTTTACCTCTAGCCCCATCCAATCCAGTGCAGCAAGTCCAGTAGGAAAACTTATCCAGCTCCTTCCTGCTCTTTCAGGTTTTCTTAGCGAAGGGCAGTTGTGCTGATTGGCTGGGGTCAGGCTAATCCCTGGTGGTCCAACACAGTCATGCTGTGCTCCCCCCCAGAAGTGGAGGATGGCCTTGGCCCTTCCAGTTTTTAGGCAACCCATTGAAACCAATGGGAGATTTTTCACTGGCTTGGACAAGATCTGAGTGAAGCTTTCTTACACCTTCAGATGTTGTTTACTATAACAACAAATAAAACAAAGGATGGAATTTCCTTTAGGACTGAGGAGCAAGATCAAAAGCCACCAGAGCTGGACTCAGGAGATTGGCACAAAACTTCTGGTTGCTTCATAGAGTTTTTGGTACGATCTTGAGCAAATAACTTCACCTTTCTGTGATTCATATCCCCATTCATAAAGCTACTATAACTTTTTTTCTCTCTTGCTTTTTATATGTGCCACCCAAAGATATTAAATCTCTCACAAAGCCAGAGGTAGCAAGCTCCAGTGTTGCTTTTCTGAGACAGTTATAGGCATGAGAGGTATTTCAGCACAATCAACAATAAAGTATTTAATTTCAGGATTTCCCCTTTTGCTAATAGGCTAGATTTTCTGTGTAGGATGCTTCCAGTAGTGCTGCTGTCTTCTGTCACCATTAACCCAGCAGAGTGGTCTGCTCAATGAGAGACAATTTGAAAGGAAAGAATAAATATCCTTAATGAAAACTGACAGGTACCTTTCTCACCTTTCCAGGGAAAGACATTAATTGCCCCCTTTGCTTTTAACTGTCCTACACTGATATTTTAAAATAGATCAATATAGTATAAAACCAGTATCTTGATTGCTTGAAATGTATGTTTAATTAGGCTAATTTGCATTTTTCTCTGAGTTAGATTAAGGGCTAAATTCAGGTTTGGTGGAAGAAGGGGGAACTCTTTCAAAGGTTATGTTGCACCAGCTTACAGCAGGTCTGAATCTCGTCCAGAGGTCACTACTTATATTTGATAAATCCTGGGTGAGGGCAAGTGTTGCCATTGAGCTTCCTTGTTTGGTGAACATTTTAAAAAATCTTTGTTCTTTTAAGATGCGAATCAAGGGAGCCATGACCACATATTTGTGAGGACATGAAAGTTTGCCATGGAAAGGATTGGAGAGATGCATAAGGTGAAATTCCTTGTGAAGGTGCAGTGGGTATTTTTCTTCTTCCAGGTACCATCTTTACAACATGTTTTTCCCTACTTGAGAAGATTTATCTCCTGCCTTCAATTTGGCTTCTTCTTCTGTTTTTCTTTGGATAACCAAATACAAATTATTTCAATATTTCCTCGTCAAACACTCTGTACACTTCTGATCATTTCCTTTGCTCCCTTCAGGACAAGCCTCTAACTGTCCTAAATTTTTCTTGAGTTATAAGAACCGAACCCACAACTAGATGTCCAAAGTCCTCACAAATGCTGGCCAGAGTGGACAGAGCACACCATGCCATTTGCAAGCTGCTCTCCTGTTGATACATCCCACAGCATGTTGTTGTCTCCCCGTCACTTGTCACTTCATGCCCTTTTTTTCTCACCAGTAATCTGTTGAGTGAACTTAATGAGACATCAAAATCTCTGAGCACCACCACCACCCTGTTGATCTCTCCCAACCTGGTTTGGTGTGCAAATATAATACGTGTTCTCTCCATCCCAACATCTGATGTTTCAATGAAACATAGCACAGGACTGGTCCCACTACTAACCCCTTAAAATCTCCTCTGGCTTTTACCCTTTCTATAAAACAGTTTTGTTCCCCTCAGGCTGTATGCCTCTTTCTCTCCCTGGAGAGAAAATCAGGAGCATGTAGGAATTAAAAAAAAACACTGAAATATGATGTGTGGCTGGTGGCCACAGAGGAAAGACAAAAGCTTGTAGGTATGCAGGTTCTCCTAGTGTCCTTTGTGCTCAGAAGATCAGAATTCATTTTTGCTTAAGCAGCTGTTTTGTGGGAGAACTGCAGAAACAGATCAGTGGTGCTCTGGGCCAGAAGTATTTCTCAGGAAACAAGAAACTTTCCTTGAGACGCAATTGGCTGTGCAAATTTGTTCACATAAACAGTTTAGGGAGAAGTCAATGTCCAGTCTTGTCTGGCCACAGAAGAATGGCCAAAACTTCATCTGTGGGAAAACAGCAGATGAAGAGGAGCATACAGGTTTTACATTGAGGAGTCACTCATCACCAGGATTACAGTGGTAACATGAAATCATGTCTGAATAACAGCTAACAAAAGGAACAGTCTCTGAGTATGGAAAATCATGTGAACTCTGCAGCGAGAGTTTCTGCATATCAAGACAAGTGCATGGTTCTGGGAAAAACTGCCTGAGAGATTACATCAGACTGAAATGACAAAAAAGCTACTTTATTCTGCTGGCTGATCATTCACGTACATCACAGAAGTTCCTACTGACATGCACAGTCTACTTAATTTACCAAGAGCTATGGCTTCCTACTAGTCTTTGAGGAATGACTTAGTGCGGAAGTCACACACAGTATCACAAAGCAATCAAGGTAATTTGCTTTAAAAATTTCTGCTTTATTAATTTGAAGAACACCTTTGTCTTTTTGAAAAATGTATCAGGTATTAAAAGCATTTACCAAGCCAGGGTGGATAGCAGAAATTTGAAAATAACTCTCCAGTAATAAGTAAACAAGTCTGGCTGCTTTGGCACAACAGAATAATGCTGATTGCACCAGGGAATGTCCCATTTTGGTTTTCTCCCCCACAGAGCAAGATTAGAAGGTGCATTTCTTTAACTCACTATTAAAAAAAATATCTTCTTTCAGATTCTCATCTGGGAAGACAATCCAATTTCATAGACACATTCCCTTGTCCACTACTTGTTACCCCCATTCTGCATATATCTGCTATGGAGTATTATAGTATGGACAAATACTAGACAAGAGTCTACAGCCACAGTCACATCCATTACAGAACAAGATGTTCACAGAACTGAATGAGTAACTCATGTGAGTTACCCTGCAACTCTCATAGGAAGGATAAAATATGGCAGAGGAGTAACTGCAGGTACTTCACATATCAAACTTCAAAACTAGCAAATATATAGAAACATTTCCATCAGTAAACATCCGTCATACAGAGGCATGACTTGCACTCAAAGTGGGTTTTCTTTAACAAGAAAGGTCATGTTGATAGTCATGTTGTAGTTTGGGCATTCTAAATGGCTACAATTAAATATGATTACTTCAAGAGTCGTTGCAATGACCTAAAATACAGATCTAAATTTGAAACCCTGGAGAATGAGAGGCTTGCACTTCTCAAGAGTTTCTCCATAGCACTACTGGAACATTTATGAGCCATGCTGATCTGGAAATCACTCATAGTGATTTCCACTAGTCTTCATAACTAGTGAAATGATGGTACAGTGGTCTTGGCCACGAGATGTTTACCCTGAATTTTTGTTATCTCTTGGGAACAGACCTGGAATATGGCATGTTAGGACTTCTAAATATCTTCAGTAAAGATGAGGCCAAGCCACAAAACGAGACAGGATGAGTCTGGTATTCCAATTTACCTATGTTCAAAAATGTTCAGACATTAAAAGTAATAATTTAAGCCATTGGAATATGAGCAAAATAATATCAATGACAAGACCTATTTTTTTAATAACTTTGGAAAACTGCCTTATTTTTAAAAATCATTTGGGAATGGAAGGCTTGTTAAAAGCCAGTGCTTCTTAAAACTCTAGAACCTAGCTACCTCAAAAATATGATTTAAACTCTCATTTCACTTAGGTATTTTGAAATGTCTAACAGGCTTGATTCATCAATGATCCTTCAACACGTTCCTTTCATCTGAACATTATTACCATGTGAAACATGATTTTATCCCTTGTTTATATCTCTTAACATGTCTTTCCTTCTTCTCTTCTAATTCTGTAATTGTATCATTTTGTTCCATCAGTCATTTGGGGGTATTTTGAAGGAATGGTGCTTTTCTCAGTGAAGTTGCATTATGTTACATCATTGCTCAGAATTCAAAGAGTTCTGTGAAAAGTTCCCATTTTCTGATTAGATTGCTGCAGCAGCATCCTGAATAGAAACTACTATTGCTATCAATATCAATTTTCCCTGGTTTTACTGATAGTTCACATTGGGAATATATCATATGAAGACTTTACTTCTTTGACCTCCTTCTTTACTCCAAAAATTCTCACTGTCACATTACAGGGAGTTAAATGATGAAAGTTTGTTCTGGAGTGTTTCCACATCTGCTCAGCTTTTGTAATTTGTCATATTTTCATTTTTCTCTCTGTATCTCACACCAGTTGGAAGTCCTATGCACCATGATGAGTGAAACCCCACATTCCCTGAGTATATAGGTAGTTATATCCATTTTTTCATGTAAATTAATAAATACAGCAAGTAAAAAAAAAATTTACAAACATACCTCCTAGTGGTACTGTGGATATTTCACATGCCTAAGATCAGTCTTGCTAGTCACTGATCTTTTCTGCGTGATCTATTGCTTTCTAGTAAAAAACAGTATCTTAGGCATTTTAATAGTGTCTACTAGAATGTTATATGGACATTGTCTGCCTGCAATGCCTACTCCAATTGTAATTTCTAGAAGGGAAGCAAGGGGTCTTCATTTATCACTGTAATATCCATTTTTAATCAGCTTTGCTAAAGTAACTGGCAAGCTTAAGGATATAGTGCTGTGGACCAAAATGAGCTCAGTTACACTTATGTGAGTCATGAGAAATTCAAATGAAATCAATATAATAGTCTAGATTCTTCCAGTATACTTGAAATCTGGATCTAAGTTATGTACACAGGGATGTATACATAGTTTGTGGACACTTACATGAGTAACTTGTTAGTCATTGGACATCCATTCTTTAGGCTTAAAATATTTTTGAAGACCAGTGTGTATTTTTTGCATTAGTGTTATTAGCATTGCTGTTTTCCTTCATGTTTTCATTAGGTTTGCTGCATACCTTCTACCATAATAAGCACTGTCACTGCCAGCTCTACATAAAAATATGTAAGTGGTCTTCACTTATACAGGAGGTTTCTCACAGGTAACCTGGTACAATAAGAAATAAGTAAAAAGAGACACATAAAAGGAAACCTTAATTTTGTGGAGAAAACATAATCTGTAAACCTGTATTAATAACATAATCTGCATATCTGTAAAATATTTTGTCTGTATAATGCAACGAGCTCCTGAGTACTGTGGGAAATTTAAGACTTATTTGAAAGTGTCTTTAACCTCAAACTACAGTCCAACCAAGCCCTAAAGCTTGTGGCTGCTCTCCATAAATGTAGCACCATATTGTTAAATCCTGTGACTAAACCACTGTGGACAGTGACAAAATTAGAAGAAGAATTTTTCTCACCAGACAATTTTTTTTTCAATGGATAAATGTAAAATTGTATTTGATTCTGTTCTCCACAACATTCTGTTTAGGAAATATATTGAAAGAAATAATTTTTCATTGTAGAGTATGGGCAAAAGGAATGAACAGGTCTTTTCCACTTCTACCATGTGTAATTGGAGAGAATGGTCCATCACCTCTCAAGACAGTGCAATGTCATTGAGTAGCTAAAGGTCAGTGTTTAGCTGAGAGAAGGGAATAATTTAAAGAAAATGAACTATTAGACAAATGTTGCCTCTTTTTTTGCTTACAAGTTGTCTGCAAATAGATCACAATTTTCTCAAATGTATTCATTATTCAGAACTATTTCCTGAATTATTTTGGTGTATAATTATTTGTCTGTTCACAAGCCTTTCATTTTGAGTGCTCAGTTTTCAAGCTGTTTTAATTGGATGTACAGATCACATGGTATCTTTCTGCCCTTTGATAGGGTAAATCTAGATCTTTGACTCCACTTTCTGGTCAAAACATCTCAATTATGGAGTTATGGTCCAATTGCTACTGCTATTGTTATATGTTCTTTTAATTTATGTATGGTTTTTATATGTAAAAACACTAAGCTATATTCAGTTCCATGGAATACATAAATCAGGGGTAAATATACTGAACCCAAAGAAGTAATATGCTGTAAAATCAATGTGAGGAATAAGGTCCTTGAGAAATCATATTGCCTTTATAACAGATTTTTTTTCACTATAATAACTACAATGCTGACTCAAAGAATCTCTTGCTTCATACCAGAGTTGGAACTCCTTTGATTCCATTTGTATTTTATGAAGATTTTTCTAAATCTTTTTCCTTTACTGGTTATAATAGAGTTCTTGGGTTACACAAGCATCTGCGAAACAGAAGCATCCAACCCTAGGATGTCACAAAGAGACTCATTTGGATTTAGTTGTTCACAGTCTTGTTTGTGTGATTTCTCACATTTCCTCTGTCAAAAGGGCCTAATCCTGCTTTTTTCCTCATGCCAACATGTGACGGTAATGAAGACTCTGACAGACAAACTCTAGAAGATCCCACAGTGATAAATTAGCATTACCACTTCCAGGAGGTCCATGCTTCCCCTTGCGAGGCAGATACCATCTCCCCCTAGCAGAGCAGTGGATGGGAAGTCCCCTTGTGCCACTAAACCCTCCCAGAAACAGCCCAGGATGCACAGCAGTGGTTGCTGCCACTAAATCTTCTAACACCCCATCAACATCTGTAAGGCCTGCAACGCCTTTAAAGCTGACAAAATGACACAGTGGTGTAAAGCTCCACTGGAGTGAAGTCATGTTTATGGGGTGTCAAAAACACCCCATTCAAATGCAAACTGTGCAAAATTTAGAAGTAAAATGTAACAGCCTTTACAACTCACTGCAGAAGGCATTCAGAACAAACGTGGCATTTAGGGAATTACAGTGTGAACTATTGCCCAATATAATTGTCAGCGTTGGGTTATGATTTCATTTTCACTGGTTTCTCATGAGTGCAACTTTTCAAAGCCTGTAACTTTTATATCACTCTGAAGCCTTGATCCAGCAAAGCACTTACATTACACACATACCTAAATTTAGAGTGTAGATTCAGGGAGCCTGAGATCAGGATGGAACCATCTGCAGGAGATCTTCTGTAGCACAAACTACTTAGCTTCCCCTCCTGACTTCTGAGTTGAGCCAAATACTTTAAAGTCCAGGAGTAGTTCCTTTGAAATGAATTTCAATTACCCACCTGCTTTGAATCACAAGCCTGTTACATGGTTTGTTGGACCAGGGCCTCCAGGAAATCAGAATTTTTCCTGAGCTTTCCAATAATGGGTTGAATAACAATTCTCTCATTTATGGTTTCCATGCATTTGCGAAGAGGTTGGCTTGGTAAAGAGTATCAGGACAGTGAACTGCCTGTAGCTGTCAGCTCTTGCCCTCCAACTGCGAAATGTGCAAAAATCTGCCTTTAACTGTGCATGTCTTTGTCGCTTCCTGAGAAGAAGGAGCAGATGTTTAGCTGCAGTTACATTTTGGTGCTTCTCACATAATAATCCACAGGGCCCAAATTCAGCCCCTGGTTAAACTGGTAAGTGTTCTCCCTGTCTACATTGGCATCCAAGAAGCAAAGCACACTAACAAACTTAGATGCATACAGCACACAGTTAAGTTTATGGGGATGGAAACACAAGATCAAAGCTTTTCTTATTGTCTTCAGAAAACTGTACTAATTGCCCCAAGCTTGGCACAATTTCATAGAAGAAATTTAACTGCTTCAAGCATTATTCTACCATTTTCTGTCAAAAACCCTAGTCAGGAAATATTTTACATTATCTTTAAATTCAAGGAATGAAAGCAGGTCTTGATCATCTTGCTTAGCATCATGCAGGTGCTCACATGCCCTCCACAGACAGCAATTCTTTCCTGATGGACTACCACAACAACTGAGAGAAAACAAGGCACAAGCTCTATCACTTGTACTGGAGCTTAAGCTCCTTACTCCCTTCTTTTTTCTCTTTCCCACCCCTCAATTTCAAGAAATAGGAAAGACAAGATTTGGAGATCAAGTCAAATGTCCAATTTATTTTTATAACTTGAAACTGGAACAAACGTTGTTTTGAACGAGCGTACAAATGAAATGGTAGACACATGCTGAACTCAACATTGTGACAGTAAGGGAAAAAAAAAGAGGCCAAAAATCTTGTACAGAGAATAAAAGGAACAATAAATATTTCACTAAGCCATATTGAAATGACCTCCAGCCATCTCAACATTTTATCCATAATAAAAAAAAAAGTGCTCTCGTTTTTTAAACAGAGCACAAATACCAAGCAATAATAAATAGTTCCAAACTTGTAGTAAAAGACAAAACCTCCAAGTAAACAACAAAAGCTCATACAATAAGTAATAGAAAAAGGTAATAAAAATATTTTGCCTTGCCGGTACAAATGCAAACAACTTAAATCAACGTTACTTTGCTTTGCAGTTCTAAAATACAAAGAGCACCATAAAAATGAGTTTGCCTGTGATAAACAAAACCTTGGACTGTCTTTTATATAGGACTGGGATGAAATGCTGATATTTTGACCCTTTCCTTAAAAAAATGCGGGGTTTTTTCCTTTCTAAAACCAGGTTCTCAAACCTATCCTGTTGCCAAAGGACTTGACTGGAGTTTTGCTCTGGACCTCAAAGGCAACAGGACTAGACACAATGAAAGTAGTAAATTCAACCTTAAATAATAAGAAAAATCTATTTTAATTGTGAAGAGAACTATGGCAGCATTCTAGCTATTTTATGTCTGTTATATTGTGCTTATGGCCTAGTAAACTACAGTTCTTCTAAGCAAGAAGGAGGGCCATTTCATTATCACAACAGTCTACAGAAACACAACCCTTGTGCTTTTGGGTGACTTATTGTTATTTTCAGTGATTCAAGTCACAAAATTAGACAACTGCTGGTGTTAGATATCCTGGATAATTAAAAACAACAGGGACACCAGAGTTCCTAAGCAACTTATGCTAAAATGAAAGGTAAAATTCTTTCCAAAATCAATGAATTATGGACTGAAAATATGCAATTATTTTCTGCTCTTTGTTACACTGACACACGCCCAAGGGATTCTGCTGAATTCTGTGACATGACTCTGGATTTATATGGATGCCAGAGATCTGAATTTTAACCAGAGTGAGATCGTGCCTTTAAGGGACCACATTCCAGCCTCAGCTACGCTGGAGTAACCCAGGACTAAGAATGATGAAAAATTCCTGATTAATATCAGCTTAACTGAGATCCAGAATTTTCCCAGAAGTCTTAAGGGCATGTTGCTCAAGCCAGGAAGACATATAGCTTATCTGTTAGGTAGCTGGACCAAATTCTCCCTGCTGTTACACCAATGCCTCTCCATTCACTCCAGCAGCTCTGCACAGATGAAAGCAGCAGAAGAATTTGGCATGGCAATGGGGTTTTTTTGTTGTTGTGTTTTCATTTTACCGTCATTTCCTGCAAGAGTGGTGAGCATTTTCTCCTTCTCCCCTTCACTAGAGCATCAGTGCCTCTTCTGACACCTGTCTTACTCTGGACCCAAAAGGGAGAGAGCATATGATAGAGAGAGAGAGAGTGAACAGCAGAGAGAAATCAAAAGGCACAGAATTTCATCCCAGTCCCTCAAACATTCAGAAATTTATGGAATGTACAATTAGAAGTGAAGAGCAGCAAAGCAGCTAATAACATGGACTGGCAAGACCTGTACATGGGGTAGGTCCTGTTCTGACAGGGAAGAGGAGGGCTATGCCTGGACCAATTTACTTCAACCTGGTTACAGCTGTACCAACAGCAGCCCATTTTACATCAAAGTGGATGCAACAGCTCTCACTGTTTGTGAGAAAACTACTTTCTTCCATAAGGTGATAGCAGGGTGAAGGGTGCAGTAAGTAGGGAATGTGGCTTGGAGAAGGAGGATGTGTTGGACACCTTCTTGTTTGGGAGGAAAAATCTCCTCTCTCTCTCTTGAATCTGTGGGGAAGCTGTGGGATGGCACCTCAGACACCTTTACGGGAACAGAATTTCATTTCACACAAACAGGCAATAACCATCGAGCCTGGTTCAACCATACCTGGTAAAACCTTGATGCAAGGGGTCCAGGCAACTTTGAAGTTATTTAGAGCCCTGTGGGAACAGCACTTTTTTGTAGGCCATTTCTGACAAAAAAAAATATATATACAACTAAAATTATTTGTGAACAACAACAACAAAAGAATTAAAAATAAAAAAGCAATTAATTATTTTGTTTGTTTCTTTTACTCAAAGGTCGTCTAACAACCCCATTTTTTCCTGTACAATAAGGACTTCACATACAAATTTTTTTTTCTTTTTGCAATATTTTATCCTGCCAAATTAAAAAAATATATTATGGCAGCCTGTTTGTTTGTTTTTATTTTTATTTCCAAATTCACTAACAAAAAGGTACATTAAATCCCTTTAAAAGGACAAGCGTACAGTTAAAAAATTACAAGCTTCAGTAAAAATACAGCAAGTGCCTACATCATATGAATCAACCAATATCAATATCCATTCCAGAAGGAGAAGGGAAGGGGAGAAGGGGAGAAAAAAAGAGAAAAATAGGTACAGGTCAGAAACGTGATTTTTTTTTCTGCAAAGCAATAACAATATTAAGCACTTTTTTCTACATACTTTTTCTACATGGTGTAGCAATCACCTTTTAATCCCCGAATACAAGATTCTATACATTTTTTCCAAATAAAATTTCAACACCCAAGGCAGAAAAAAATTTACTAAAACTCAAGACTTTACAGTTACAGTGACAAGAACAAATTTATAGACCCACCATTTAAATTTTACTGCAACATTTTCAAGGAAAAAAGAAAAGTTTTTTTTTTTTTTTCTTTCTGGTTTTGTAAAATGCCCAGGCATTCTCCATTATTACAAATACTGGTCCACTTTTACAGTAATCAAGAAATTTTAATATATATAATATATACTAAAACCCCGTCACCAAAAGAAAACAATATACACATGGCCATTATGGCATTTTTTTTAATAACCTATTAAGCAAACTTTGAAAAAAAAAAGATTGCTCAAACACACATACACACAATTTCTTTTTTACCCTTGTATGTATTCAATACTGTAAACGTATTTTAAGACAGAGTGCACTAAATTTAACTTTTAAAAAAATTAGCCGTTGTTCCTGAATTGTTTTTTCTCATTCAATGATAACAACTTGTAATTTGTGTCATTTGAGTTTTAATTCAGCAGTAAATCATTTCCATTCCATTTCCTAAGCAGCGTTGTCCTGAAAAAAAAAAAAAGGCTGAGAATAATTCAGCTAATGGATGTCCGAAGTTGTGCTGGGTATACATCTTCATTTGATTGGGTCTTATGGCATTTTCATGTCCACTATCTTCAACCAGTAATTTTTATTTTTTTTTTTAGTAAATGTGGCTCTTTTTTTTCTAAAGTATGTACTTTTCATACTTTTACTTTTTTTTTTAAAGTCTTTTCATTTCACAAAAACGTTTTGCATTTGTCTCAAGAGACTCAAATAGGAAGATCAGTTTTCAAGGCACTCACGTCAAATTGAATGGCAGTAGAAAAACTGTCCAATAAATTATTTTTATTTATTTTTCTTTATAGTGCCAGTATTGTGAATGCCATGCTTAGCAACACTGACACTTAATCTCAGCTGTTCCCTTACAGTTTAACCCACCTTTGGGCCAAGCAGAATAATATCATGTAATTTCTTGTTGAGAAGCCATTTTTCTCTTAACCACAAACAAAAGCTTTAAAGTGCGGGTCAACATAATTAAATCTCTAACCATAATTGTCCACTGTTTGTTAATATTAGTCATAAAAGGCTTTAAAAATTGAATTTTAAAGTAGAGCAGGTGCATTTTTCTTCTCTTTACTTTTTTCCTGTTGTAATGCTTTTTTTCTGACCACAATTCCATTCTGTTCCTAATTAAGTTAAAGGGAAAACTTTTAGCTACTTTAGTAGGAGCAGACTATAAAAATCAAAAGATAAAATGAAAAGAATTTATTTTTCCCTTCTTTATAATAACATCATTGTACATCATATAAGATAGTTCTAATATTTCCCTTCATAAACCAAATACCTATGAGTTGAGGCTTTATACTGATAATTTCAGACTTTCACATCCTCCAATAATTATTTCAATTCCAGCAAATCTGGACGAAAGTATATGTCCTCCTTTCAAGTTTATGATTTTGTTATTTACAAAGAAAAAGAATGACATTTGGCTCCTCCAAGGTCTGAAAAGAATATTACAGTACTCAAGATGTACTTTACTGTTTCCGAGAAGAGTGGTGGGAGGGCAAGAGGGAGGGAAAAACACCCTCAAAAGTGACAAAATGGCCATAACTTTTAACAACACAGAGAAACTATCTGATTGCAATGGACAATTATGAATGCTTCTGTTTTTTGAATGTAGCTGCTTTCTGCACCTGTCTTTTTTGTTGCCATAACTTTAGTGATGAAATCCATCTAGAAAAGGCCTCTATCGTCAGCGACATTGTCAGTGCTACATATTCGATCCAATTCCAAAAGAAAGTGCTAATTTTAAAGATTGTTATTCGCCGTACAATTTTGTTTTCCCTAATCTTCAAGGTTTTTTAAGAAGAGGAAAGGAAAATTAAAGAAAAAAAAAAAAAAAAAGAAAGAAAGAAAGAAAATATTTCAAATGGTGGCTTCTTCACAAGAAATTACATATGCTTAGCTTAAATTTCAACAAAGCAGCGGCCCAAAAATTATAATTTAAAAAGATATGTTTCTCCCCTACAATGCAAGTAATCTCAGGCTATGACTGGGTAAAATTAAAAAGGGATACCCAACAAAATTTTAAAAGAAATTTAAACAAAAAGAATAAAAAAAAGTACCTGCACATGCCAAAAAATTACAAAAACCCAATAAATACAGAAATTATTGCACAGTTAAAAGGCTCCACAATTTTTACTGCCTTAATCAACCCTCAGGTTTAATAGAACTTTGTAGACACAGGTTATACTTTAAGTGCCAAAGTCTGGCACCTACCATAGTTATGCTATGTTATGTTTACGGAGGCAAGTTAGGTCATCTTTTCTCAGTTGGCAATAGTTAAACTGTACAAATAAAATGTTACCTAGACCCCTGAAATTTAACCTAGTGGGGCAGGGAGGGGAAGGGGAAGAGGTGGGGTGGGGAGAGGGGGGGGGGCCTTAGCTTCTTTCTGCCTGCTCAATTTTGACGTCATTTGTCAGCAAATGTTCTCCATGCCACTTTTTCATGTGTTTCTCCAGGGTGCTGTAAACACTGAAGGGCATCTGGCAAATGTCGCAGCGGTAGACCTCCTTCCCTATCTGGCCATGCGTTTTCATATGGCGCGTCAGCTTACTGCTCTGGGCACATGCATAGTTGCAGAGCTCGCATTTGTAAGGCCGCTCTCCAGTGTGGCTCCGACGGTGCACCGTCAAATTGCTGCAGTTCTTAAAGACCTTGCCACAGTACTCACATGTATCGCTCCTGCGCCCTTCCTTCGAACTGGGTCGCCCAGGACCGGGACCGCTGATGTGGGGGGTGCTGCCTCCGCTCGCCGTGCCGCTGCGCCCTGAGAGCCCCCCGTCCAGCATGTCCCCCGGCGGGGTGGAGAAACGCAGGCTCCCATTCTCCGAGGAGTGCTCGGAAGAGGTTGCGAAGGGGGATTGTCGGGAGTCTGTGAATCCGAGGAATGGATCCTTCATGAAGTGCCGCGATGCTGCGTACCCTACCAGCCACTGGGAGTAAACATTTTCAGAAGGTATTATCGTTGCTGGTGGCAAGTCCAAATCTTTCTCTACCTTTATTCTTTTAGAGGAATTGTTTAAACTGGGGCTTGTGATAGGTGTTGGCTTGCGGGGGAACAAGTTTGGGAAGGGTTCACCCGGGCCAAAGTTTCTTCCATTCACTGTCCCTTCCTCAGTGCGGTCCAGCTCTCCTACCACAGAGTCTTCATCACCTGGATCTCTCTGACAGAGGTCTCGAGGACACAAGTCTCGCTGGTCAGAAGACCTTTTCATGAAGCTACTCCTCTTCTGTTTTTCAGCTAGCATGTCATTATATTGCTGGATGGCACCTAGACTTACATTCTCGATGACTTTTCCCAGGACGAGGGATTTCTCGTCCGGCAGTGACTTGGAGCCATTTTCTCGGTTACGACTCAGCTCTGAATCCATACTGAAGCTTGACTCTGGACGGCTCTCATTCTCAAGCTCCTCTTCCTCCTCCTCCTCCTCCTCCTCTTCCTCATTGTCATGGCCCAGGGAAGGATCGCTCTCATTCCTGAAATCTGCCTCACTGGATTTCAGTCCCTCTCCAGTGAGCTCACTTGTGCCTGGCTCGGGGGAACTAGTGGTGGACAGCCCATCATCTGACCTGCCTGTCATGGAGCCAGCTTTATGCATATGTGTTTTCATGTGGCGTTTTAGCTTGCTGGCCTGGGAGCAAGCATGGTCACAGAGCTGACACTTGTAGGGCTTTTCTCCTGTGTGACTACGCCGGTGCACGATAAGGTTACTCTGGAACTTGAATGTTTTCCCACAAAATTCACAGGACTTGCTCTTGGCCTGAGGCTGGGGAGGTGTAGTGCTGCTGGGAGGCATGGGGGGCAGTGGTGGGGTGCTCAAAAAAGGTGATTTAGGACTTGGCTGGAAAGGATTCAACAGGCGATGCATAGGGTTGGTGCGACTGGGCGAGACTGGCGGAGGGGTGGAACTGTTTCCTGCCAGCTCTCGAAGCCTTCTGGAGAAATCCATCGCTGGGGATTCAATTGCCATGGGGTTTAAACGCATAACTCTGTCAAAGGCACTGGGATGCTGGGCAACTAACCCCATTTCTTCGGCACTAAGGCGATGTGGATCCAGATGATGACGAGGCGGTGGGCTGAACAGTGGAGGTGTGTTTGGGAGCCGACCCTCACCAAAGCCAGGGTGTTCACGCAAGATGGGTCCTGTCATCCGCAAAAGATTGAAAGGGTTGTTGTCTCCAAGGAAATTCATCAGCGGGGACTGTGCAACAGTCTCTGGTCCCAGAGGAGGAGGGATGGTGATGCGTGGAGTAAGGGAACTGTTTGAAGGGCTTGTTTCCAGGTAGATGCGGAATCCATGTGTGTTCTGGGCATGCTGAAGCAAGAACCAAGCGCTATTAAAAGGCTGCTTGCATGTTGTGCAAATATAGCTTGAAGGCTCATCTTTACCTATAAAAGAAAAACAGAAAGAACACTCAAAAAATAATACAGCGGAGAACATTTAAATACAGTTGGCATGTGCTTTATTTTGCTAGCACATTTCCTCCTTGGCGTTTCTGAAAGAAGGACTTAATTGCAATGTATTGAATGATATAAATTGTTGAACAGCACATTTACTCACCACACTTATTCACTTAACATGTATGACAAATATCACACATACGCACTGGTGCTATACACATTTATATTCTCTAACTTGCAAATACAACTTTCCTGTATGACACATAAGGATCCAAATTTTTTCATGTGTTTATTCCACAAAAAGGAATTTGTTTCAAAGGATTTATGATGACAGATGAAAACCAAAGAAAATGCAGTGTGGTAGGTTTTACAAGGCACCTGCAAGGAGCTTCAGTGTCATTTTTACTCTTTCATTTTATATTTGTATATACTTCATGCAGCATTCCCCTGAGATCTTGCTGAATTTAATTTATACATGCTTCCAGTCATGCCAGCACTTCCATTTTTAAAATACCATGTAGGTATTTAGCTATACAAGTCCTGTTCAAGTCAACAGGAGCTTGGAAAACATACTCTTGCATAAACCACTTTGAAATTCTTTTTGCCAAAACACCAAGAAGCCACTCAAATGAAACATCCGGTAATCAAAGCCGACAGCACAGTTGCAATTAAGAGTAACAAATGTCAGGCCATGCTTGAACCAGGTCCCAAGAATTTCTGAGCCTGAGCCTGCCCTCCAATGCAGAAACACTCACTGGAGCCAAAAACATTGTTCTGTTTGCCTTTCTAGCCTCTTTGAACGGCTGCATAAATGTGGAAAGCATTCCTTCAACCTTGATTCAGCTTCACATAAAGGACAGGTGCGGACAAGCCTGCACTACAGTCAGAATTTTGCTAGCTAGAAAATTCCAGTCCTGGGCACACTATAAACTATGTGCTATCTTCAAAAAGCACTTTTTCGCCCCTTCCCTTTTTTCAGTGCCTCTGCAAGACTCTGATAACTTCATAAGTATGTGTCACCTTGAAAACTGTGACCCAGGATTTGGTTGAGTTTTGTTTCTTTTTTTTAAATGAGGGGGAGGTTCCCAGAAAAATTACACCCATTTTGGGAAATCTACAATTAATATCCTGTTAGTTAGTTAGTTAGGTTTTTTTGTTTATTTCTTTATGAAAGGATATCGTTTGGCTAGCGATGGTCCTGCTGCACCTAAAGGTACTAAGCCTCTTGAAATTTCATAACCTAGGCTTTCCACCTGACCCATATCTTCATAACAGATCCACAGCTGAAATACACAACTCCTTCCTAGATGGGGGAGAGGGAAATTGAGAGTCATAAAAACCTGTTGCTTTATCTTGAAAATGAGAGTTTATAAGGTGAATAGAACTGTGTTATCAAAACTACCTCTGTAAAGGGGAATGACTCATAGAAGTTAAAAAATAAATAAAAAGAAAAAAACTAAAATTTAAACTCAAAGGATTGCTGCTGGCTGAATTCCCCTCTTCTGGCTGTTGCAGGAACAGCTGCTGCTAACAAAACCTACAAAACCTTATACAAGAAGGCTAGAAGATTATCTGCCTACCTATCAGCCTGTCAGACTATCTCATCTTATCGCCCACTGAACATCTATAAAAGCGTAAAGAAAAGAGCATCTATCAGATTGAGACTTATTTACAAAGGTAGGTGATAAATGCAGTGCAGCTCCTCACGCTCCTATTGATTTAGTAGGTCTATTGCTGTTGGATAGCAGCTTCAGACCCTGATTTCTGAGAAGCCAGCACTCCATAGCCAAGAAAAAACATACACAGCATAGCAGGCGTTTCTGCCTGTCTGACACAGCCCCCGGTGCCTCAGCCCTGCACACTGCATCTTTTTGGGACAGACCCAGTTGCTTTGATAAATCTCGAATAACTGCTATTGGAAAAAGCACAAGTTTGGGAACGGTACTTGGCTTGGAAAAACTGCCCATAACTGTTATTGACATTAATGAAAGCCACGTACAAATACAGAAAGGAACTGATACATTATCCCTTAAAAATCTACTCAGCACTGAGGCAGTTAGGGAGTTTTATGTCAGCTCTGCAGCCAAAGCAACAGTAAATGCTCCCATTATTACTTCAAATATTTAAATTTCTGTTTCTTACAGAAATATGATGAAAATGTCTAGACCTTTAACTTTTCTTGCACAGCAACATGTGTAGTATAAAAAGTGACAGAAATCACTGAAGCAGACTAAAGTATATAACATACCCTGTCAAAAGCTTTTTTTAACAATATGTTTTACCTCAGCTCACCCTAGAATAGATTTTAATAAAGCCCCCTCTGAAGTGTGATCTAATAGCAAATGAAGTGCAGCATCTTACAAGGTCATATATCTTCATATTAAAGAGTGCTCTGCACCCTTCACCTTCATTTTATCCACTCTAATTAATCGATTTATTACCCACAGCTGTTCGATTCTTCCATTTTTAAAGTCACGGTATGCATTCCTTTTTTGTTGTGGGTTTTTTCTTTAAAAAAATGAAGTATGTGAGCATGTGCATGTGTGCGTGCATTCTCCTTGCTTATCTCAAGAGCTGACAGGATGAAGCAAGCAGCTGTGTATTAGACTGTGACAACAACAGCAACACGTTTACTTCAGCAAAGGCACACATTTAAGGAGAAAAATTCCTGAGCAGTCTGAGGATCAAGGCTAAAACTGAAATGGCTGATTAAAAAAATTACCCTCAAAATGGCAGCTGGCTGGATGCTTGCTACTACATGTTACGTTGAACTGAGATGTTTTGGTGTGTTTTGTTCTACAAAACTTCACCCCTATGTAATTGAAGTGAGGAAAGTAAAACCCTCTCTTTTTAGTTTTCTTTCAAGCAGAGCAAATTATTGCTATTGGTGATATAAGATTTTCAAGCTAGAAGTCATCAAACAGTCTTCCTTTTTTTGTTGCTTAGCTTTTATGCTCCTTAATAGTCCTGTACAGGAGACCCTGACACGATGGCAAAATTGACTGCAGGCTGCCTGGCTACGAATCTCTAACTGCTTCACAAGTGTTCGTGTCTGCATGCCTATGTTTATATATATATTTTAACTTTCACAGCCCTCAAAGTCTCTCCCCAGACTCCCTGTTTAAAAAAAAAAAAAAAAAAGAAAAAAAAAAAAAAGAAAAAATGTTCATTTCCATATTATCACTTCATGCTTATCTTGCCTAGAAGTTGCCCTGAGCAGTGTAGATGCTTACTTTTAAGAACAGAACAATGTCAAAAAGTCTTTGAAGATCCACTCTGAACATTTTCATATTAAAAAACTTGCTAAATATTTTAAACATGCCCAGAAACAGCCATGTATTGCTCAACACTTATCCTTATATTTAATAATGCAGTGCACCTACACTATAAAACTCTTTGTTATAAGGCTACTTTTGATATATGGCTATCTTAATCCCTTGCCTGTCTGAAGGCTGTCTAAATACCCACTTTATGACAACTACATATACAGTCTTTGCCATATGTGGTCTTTATTGCTTTAGCATGTGCTTTACTTTCAGCGTGTGAGCAATCAACATCAGTGAAACATAAGCATAGGCTGAAGTGCTCTGTTAGTGATAACATTATTCATGTGCTTAAGAGTTAAGCATAGGTAAGACTTCATTAACACTGTTCAATGAATTGCACGTGGATTCAACCCTACAGTCTGTAACTCGGCGTGATTTTAGGGGCTAATGGCTCAATTATAATTATTTACCTTTGCATTACTTGATAGATATGGTTTATGTACTGAGATGAGACATCCAGGCCACAAGCTCTGAGCAGCCAATAGTAGCTTCAAGATTGCACTAAAGCCAAACAAACACTGCCACTGAATTTCAAACATGAGACAGGTTTGAAGGACTGAATCCTACTGAGACACAGATGTGTATGTTCAGAAATACTGATTTGAAGGCTAGGAAGGACCATGAAATTAAAGAACCTTAAAGGGTTGCCCTTGTCCAGTTCCAAAGGGTGTCTATATCTATTACTATATATGGCAGATGCCATTACCCCACTTCAAGAGCTATCTGGATAGTCTACAACCTTCCCAAAGCCTACCACATTCCTTCTCTCTTTTACCATCATGAATATTCCCCAAATGCCCAATCTAAATCTTTCTTCCTGCAATTTAAGATCCTAATATTTTTACCTACCTACATGTACATGAAAAACATAGAAAACAATTTAATCTGCACATCACATACATATATAATCCAGCCCAGTGACCAGCAGTTGAACCATTTCATGTCTTTTAGTACCTCCTTCCCCAGTGTGATTTGGAAATGCCAAGTGAGAGATAATTCATTATATATTGGAGTAGACTGTGGCAATGGTTGACTATCTTCAGTATTAAAAATACTATTTCTTATTGCAGTTGCTGAGTTCAACTGCCAACCATTGGATCTTGTTTAATCTGGTAGATTAAAAATTTCTTCAGTGTCTTCTCCCAAAGCAGATAATTATAAACTATGAACTTATTGAACACTCTTGCCTTTTGTTCATATTATGACAAAAGATGGTCTTTTCCAGAAATACTAAAATGTGTTCCCTCCATTACTGCATCACAAAGTATGTTCCATTTAAAATCTCAAAGCAATAATGAGAGGTCTTCTCTTTCATGAACAACAGAAATTCAGATCCTGCCTCCCAAATTCTGCCCTTGCAGGATGTGATGAGAAAAGATGGGTCAGTTTGCCCATCCCAGAACAAAAGTAGCCTGGGTCTGTGGACATTCATCCCACTGCACCAGGCATCCTCACTATTGACTTATCTGTCCTTTGCAGTCTGACTTGTAACATTCAGTGGTACACAGCTCTTCCTACCCAGCTAGCACATGGCTTTCTATATACCATGTATGCTGAGTGCCTTTTCCCTGGAGATAAATTTTCAAAAAAATATCCTCAGTTATTCTGGATAGTATCAAACAGTAATCAGAGTGAGATAAGAACTGTTGAGAATTCATTATTTTCTACTGGGCTCCAGTGACATCCAGTGAGTTTTACCCTCAGCACGTGTGAATAATTCCATTAGCTGTAACAGAGAACAAACTCTCCCCCTTTTTAATCACCCACCTGTAACTCCTGCCATGACTGTTGTGAGGACCTACAGTCAGGTCCACATAACCATGGCCATTCTTTACCTCTAGCAATACTTGCCACATAGTGTTTCTGGTTCCCTTTACAAAAGTTACAACAGCTGCTATAAAAATGTAAAGGGATTTCAATCCTGCTTTACTGCACCTTTAGAAGTTCAGAAAAAGTAGAAACTTGCAAGCTTTAAAGAAAGATCTTTTATTGTAGCACTCAGGAACAGACGTATCATGTTCATACAATCCTTTCACCAATGTACTCTCTTCTCCAACACTCAATTTTTAATGAGTATTTTAATAATTATTCCTTGTTATTATGATGGTTACACTTATAATACCAATAAAGGTAATGTGGATGCTCCATTAAAAACACACCTTTAATTGAATTATTATTAAAATTAAAATACCGTAATTGAGAACACTAGTTTAACAAGTCTCATAACTTATAAGACTGGCTGACATTAAAGAGAAGGACATTAAATACTGGAAAGATTTAGTGTTTCATAGTGAAGAAAATATATGGTTATGTGTGGTTTGACAGGTCACCTAGACAAGGGCCAAATAATTTCCAGGTGTCTGCAAGTGTGGATATGCAGTGTGAACTATATCAGTTCATTCCCAATGCTTGACTGAGTATTCAAAAATATCTCTAATGTAGGTATTTCTGCTGAAGATGCTTTATAAACCATATTACCACTCTAAATTACCCAAGTTAGCAGGAACATTTACTTATATATGGTTATGACTGAATAAACACATGCTGAGCACACACAGTATTGAGAGGCTTAGCCTCCCTGCATTCCCTGGGGTGTTCGGAAGTGTTGCTGCCTTCATTCTAGATGGAGTGACAGTCCCAATAAAAAAGACAGAGGTGTTAAGTAGGGTCCAAGCCTGGGTAAGATTCACCACTGCCAGTACAATGCCATCCACTAGCTTTAAACAACAAATGCAAAAGAATAATTTTTATGTGTGTCCCTCTTCATTTTAATTTTGGTGTTGACATGAGCTGAAGATGTAAAATAAGCACAACTCCTATTTCCATCCCCAGAGCTAGCAGTGCATTTATCCCTACACTGCCTTGCCTAAAGAAAGGGCTTAGGAGAGTCTTGGATCACACCCTGCTGTAGTAGATGGGGACTGTCACCAACAGTTCACAAAGTAAGCATCAACTAGCAACTGAAGTTGGTGTCTTATGACTTAGCAAGATGCCTGCAGTCTCACAACCTAAGCCTCTCCAACTCTTTACTCAGAGGAACAGACTCCCTTGTAAAGTTCAGTTGATACAAAGTGCATCTCAGTCAATGAGAGGAGATCAAGGTTTAGGTGCAAGAGCCAAAGTATGAGGAGCCATGTAGCCTCTAATCATTTGGAAATGGGGAATCTCAGGATGAGGTTGGAAGAAAAGACTGTGACAAAAACAAAAATAAAATTGTTTTAAGAGATGGGTAGAAAAATAAGGGTGTCTGAAGAAAGGAGAAGTAACTGAGAAGTAACTTCTCAGTAACAGATTCCTGTTTCCTCCCCATATCAGTCCCTGTTCTCTTTTCCTACTTTGCCTCTTGAATAGCCTATCTCCTCCAGTGCCATCTTCAAACAGAAGAAAAATCACGACTTCATGCAATTTTCTTCTCCCACACACTGTCTGTGTGTTTTACAGCTTTCCTTATCCTGCTTCTACCTGACTAGTGAGACTGAAAGTTCTCTGCAGAGGTTATGCAACAAGCTTTGTACCAAGAAAACCCACAAGATCCTCTCGTTCCCAACACTGATTTTAATTAGTGATGCAAATATTCAAGAGCATTTTCTACCTGTTGAAAATGATCTGCAATAGCACTAGTTAACACATATATATCAAATTAATATTACACCACTATTAGAAA
Organism: Heliangelus exortis; assembly: GCF_036169615.1. NCBI lineage: Eukaryota > Metazoa > Chordata > Aves > Apodiformes > Trochilidae > Heliangelus > Heliangelus exortis. The sequence continues at coordinate 12,715,124 of NC_092426.1, read as the reverse complement.
TGTACTATTGACCAAGCTTTGTCTTTGGTGGATTAAATGCTGCCCCACTTTTGGGAGGCTATTTTATTTTTTTGAAGCCATTTGTGCTTTTCAGCGGTGTTCCTTTCCTGTTAGGCAGAACTGCAAATTGTCTGTTTACCATTTTTGTAGTAATAATTTTTTTCATCAAATGAACTGTTTTGTCATACATGTGGAAAACCAAACAGATTAATTACCAGTCATATATATTCAAGAAATCAGAATATCATAATGTCTAAAGCCAATCCTTCCGTAATTCCAAGAACAAAGAGCATGAATCTTATAAATACCCAGAATTACAAACCTGGTACCTTAAAAATCATACTCTTAGCCAAACTCTGATTGAAACTACCCTAACATGAAATCAAAGTAGGTCTGATAACCACCAATGAAGACACTGAATTTTTCCAGATAAGCTACACCAGGTTATCCTGAACAAGGATCTTAACTAGGCTTATATGAATATATTGAGTCGTGATTTTTTTTCATTAAACTTTCCCCAGAAGCATTTTGTATGTCCTCTCTGGCATTTATACTTACAAAAAAAGAAAGAGACTGCAAGCAGACTACAGCCACACATAACACAAACAGATGCTTCCTGCTTCTTAATGGACACAGGCGACCTTTGGCTGAAGATGCAGCTTGTGTTCAATAGTCCCATTTTCTGCGAGACTTAATCATACCTCAGATCTGTACTGCCAGATTCACATAAATGAGCCAAATCCACAGCTCAGTTTAATTTCTAGTGCCATTACAAAATGGCAATATTATATTTTTAGGTATAAAATGTCAATAGTCATTTTGGGCAACTTCCTTCTGGATGTCCAATTTCTCATTCCTTAAAAGAGCTTGTGGCTTACAGGAAGTTAATGCTCAGCCCACAGAAGTGTAAGTAGTGCTTTTCCTTAGTGCAGAAAAAGGAAGAGAGATGTATAGCAAAAATTGAAATGCACAACACAGGGATTTTGATCTAAATGCACTATTAAAATGGAAAATAACATTTGTCATCTATGAACACTTTCTTCTAATTGGTGTTAAATTCAAAAATACAAAGGCAATTTATAAAGCAGAGAAAGGGAGAAGTGTGAAAAGTGAGGAGCAAACAGCAAAATCAATATTAAAAGATCAATAGTGAATGAGTTAACTTTTAAATTAGCCCTTTGTGATACAACAGTTTCAATTGACTCCGCCTTTAGCATCTAAACAGCTTTGTGTCTTTAGTTAGCTTCTCTGAACCTAGGACATCAGCTAACAGACAAAGACTGCTTTATAAACCTGCTGTGTAAAATAGTGAAAACTAGCAGTGAAAACAGGGAATGTAAGATGGGGGGGAGGGAGGAAAATGTACCAACTCATGAGATGAAAAGACCATACTACTACCCATGACTGGCAGTTTAATATATAGGATCCCACTTACAGCAGTTATGAAAAACCCTTGTACTGCTCAAGGACACTTTTAGGCCTTTTCTTTGCATAAGATATTCAAATGCATTTAAAATAATGTCAGCCTTTTCTAAAACATATGAAATATGCCAGCAGCTTCCTTTTAAAGCGGTTTCCTGTAAGTAGTTTTGTTTGAAAACTGGCAAGTGCAGGGATTTTTTTCTTTATGCCACAAACTATTCTAAGGTGCCATTTTCTCATCTTACAAGCAACAGTTCTAAGTAATCTGAATAGGAACTTAAAGGACGATACATAAAGGAAATTGTCCATGTCATATAATTGCAAAATAAAGAGTAAATTAGGAAATAATAAAAAACACTAAGGGATAAAACCAAATTTTCCTGATTTTTTTCCCCAGGAGTACTTCAGACTGTCTTACTGCCACTATTTCTTAAGGGTATAAGGTGTCTGTTCATGGCTAGCAAATGAAATAGCATTTTTGTTTTAATTCATTGCTTCTTTAACAAATGCTAACTCCCATCTCTGCTTCCTTAAATCCACAAAATCTCCACGTTCAGTCCTAAGAAGTATTATAAAGGCTGTAAATCTTGTTTTAATGGAATGTACATTTAGCTATGAGGAGATAATTGACGTTATGGAGGGCCTAGATGCTGAATTATATAGGTTATCTAATACAAAGGGGACTCATTACTGAAGCACTACAAACAAGTAGTAATATATGTATATTGTTCTGAGTGGCGTTATAGCAAAAGTGTTCGGGTCTGCAGGGATTTATAAAACACAAGAAAACAGCAGACATGCACTTGTAAATTTGTCTCATTTGTCTCTGAAGTTAAAGGTTATTCCCTTGATCTGAATTTGTAATAAAAACATGCTAGACTAAGGTTTGTAGAGAATGTTTGAATATGTAAATTGTGTATAATGATAGGCAATTATAGGGTAAAAACTGGACCTTATGAATGTTACAGAATTGCACAGAGCATCAAAGTATTTTCCTTCAGATGAAATATTTATCCTTTATGCATGTTATAAGCACTTTTTCAAAGGTATTCAGCAACCTATTTGAGTGGAGAGTTGACAAAAATCAAACCATTACAACTGACTAGGACTGTGGGCTTATGCACAGGAGAAGCCACAGCTTTTTAAAAAATATACATAATAAATCTCTTGAACTAATGGTTCCGGAGATGGATCCTCAAGGACAAGTTCCACTGATTTTCACTCCCTTAGATGAAAGCTGGTCAGATGTTTCTGCATTTTTTTTTTTAAGAAGCTGTGGGGGTGGAGGTATGGAGAGGGAGACTTGGGAGAATAACTAGGTAAGAATTTTTATTTTCTTGGACTGATTCAATGAAACCACGTTTCCCGTTCAGTTTGTTGGCTGCTGTTTTATGGGAATTAAAAAAATAAATAAATAAATTTAAAAAAGAAAAAGGAAGAAAGAAAGAAGAAAAAAAAAAAAGAAAAAAAAGAAAGAAAAAAAAAAGGATGTTGCATTGAGAGAGGAAGGAGCAAAGTCAAGAGATGATACTGTAGTTTATGCTACTGAAGATAAGGTTTTCTCCTTCTCTGAGCACGACAGTCTGCTCAGGTTAACCAACTGCAGTGTTAGAATAACTCCAGCCGACTTGTCACAGAGTACAAAAGTCATCAGCAACTGAATGTTCTTTTCTGCACCGCAATTAAGACGAATCAATACGACGTGCCACAAATGGTATTTTACTCTCAATAAGAACTCGGGCTGAGTTTATTCAGAATATTTTAGCGCTTCCCCAGGGGATTTTGGTCCGACGCAGATGGCAAATAAAGTACTCAGCCTAGGGCTAGAGCACATTATGCTAATTCTAATGTCAGATGTACTTTAATATACAGCTCTATTTAATCACCCCATTATTTCACATTTCCATATGAAAAACCTGCGGCACTTCTGCAGAGCTTTCACTCTGCGACAATGCCAGCTTCCTTCAACTAGCTCACTGCAAAAGAGAAAAGAAGACTGGTCATTCTCGCCAGTCAAAATGTTACAGTTTCAAAGTTTCAGTATTCCTGAATTTAAAGTGGGTCTTCCAGTGTAATTAGCAAATCGCTCAGATAGAATGCTGATATGTACAAAATGCTAAGGAGGTATGACTGAAAAAAAAAAAAAAAAACCAGCCCTCCCTCTCTACCTCATCCGCTCATGTACAAAGACATAGGCAGACACGTATCTCAAATCCGCTTACAGAACAGCAATAATAAAAATAATGAAAATATTTTCACAGTGCAATTCAACCAATATTCTCAACACTTGTCACTAAAACACTGCTGTTCCCTGCTGCATGGTTTCTGTTACTTAGAACAGAAGAACAGACAAGGCTGGCACAGCTGCCAACCTACAGATGTCTCTGAATAAAACCTTCCTTGTATATCAATAATTTTAGCCTGAAACAACATTTCTAAATAGATTTAGAAGCTACACACCTTCAGCATGAGCCACTGTCCAAAGTATCTGCAAATTTACCTGGATGCCTCATCTCTGATGACCACAGAATTTGAACCTAGGGACTTGAAGGTAAAATGATTCAAAACTGTTTACACTGAAAGGAACGAAGGAAAAGACTTCACTGTCGAGCTGTTTCTCAAGCCACGTAGGCTCTTGATGTTCAGACAGGGAAAGTAGAAGCATTCCTTGTATCACTCTACAGCATCCAAACTTTACCTTCAGAGTTATTCTGTGAAAGACCCTTAATTCAGCAGTTGTGTTCAGTCACCAGTGAAATGAGTTTCATGGTCTCAACAAAATTTTCCCTCAGTTTGACATAATTGGGGCTCCATGACTACTACTGTACATCAGGAAAAGCCAGGTCAGGGCTGGATTATACCGAGCTCCTGTTAGACTAAAGTACAAAGCTTAAGTTGATAATTTGTTTTAATCATTACACTAAACCTAAAACATACTTCACAAAAAAAAAAAAAAAATCTATTCAGAAAAAGACCTACTTTTTCCTCCAACCACCCAATCTGTATCCCTTAAAAATTGTTCAGCAATGCATGCAGCAGCCAGCACCTGGGGCCAGATCTCACCTGGTTTCACAGTTGTGCATCAACATTTAAAGATACAGAACTGAGCTGCTGTGCCTCAACATGGCATATGCCACAACTTCCATGTCCTAATTTGAACACATCAAATTATATCCCTCACATTCAAGGCAGAAATGTGTGTATTTTCAAGCTTTCTTATTATATATGCATATATGTGGATATACGTATATATGTATATGTATTTCCGTCTATATGTATATATGCATGATTTGCTCCCTGTAAGACTGGCTATGAATACAGCACTGTGCACAAAAAAGAAAGGAAACCGAGTACAGGCCAGAGGTCTATTCTTCCTCAGCTATTCAAAAACACAATCATATCTTGGGAGAAGCATATGCAACAGTTTCACCATACTGGAAGTTTTGCCTGAATGGTAATTATAGCACAAGTTAATTTAGTAAATTAGGGCAACTTTAAGATTTGATAAAGTAGAGAGTATCTCACCCTGAAAATGAGTAGTTAATTCAAAAGAAGGAGAAAAAATGTTTCCTATCCCACCAAAGCTCACCAAAGCCCATATGAATCTTTCTGCTGGCTTCAATGTGCTCTGGATCAGGGTCTTTTTCCACATTGGGACTGGTTTGTCTCAAGACACAGTCTTCACTGTAGGGATGAATCTGGCTTGTGGTGGTGTAGTGAAAGAGAATTGAGTTCACAATAGCTCTAAGCCGAAAGAACTCAGATGAAAATATTTTTGAAGAGTAAGTGGAGATTTATCTAGTAAAGTATCTTTTGTTTCTTTAGTTAAAAGAAAGACAGTTGAAAAGGGAAATACATAAACTGAAATTAATAATTTACCATTCTTTTGCTTTTTCTTAAACTGATAATATGTTGGGTTTTGGAAGTAAAAATGGATAGTAATAATTCTCTGTAGATCTATCCTATTTCTTCAGTTCACTTTAGATAAACTGACTGCATTCTTACACTCTGTTACTAAGAATTCTTTGAAAATACTGTAGCTTATACTAGCAAAACATTTTTTATCTTAGCATCTTTATTCTTGGCAATAAAAAAAATTGTGTAATGCCACTCAATTTTCATCACTACGGAAATTTGGTGAATTTCAGAATGTTTGCAGACACATCTTACACTAAGGGCTTCCTACAGGACTCAGAAAGTCCTGTAAAGGAAAATCCCAGACTGGGTGAAAAAAGAAGCGAAATAAGCAGAAGTTTTTAAAGGTTAAATATGGGGGCGACATGGGCACAAGGGAAGGAGGAAGGTATAAAACACTTTAGATGAAAAGTAAAACCCATCAGTTACAGAAGCAGAGATCTTGGGGGCTGCTCGAGATTAAGCAGTTAAATTGCAGTCTACGGCCATGAAGTTGCAAAAGATGAATCTCCAATAATACTTTCTGAAGTGCAAAGATAAAAACACAGTTTTTGCTCCTTAAATAGGTGGTGGTTTATGTCACTATAGCATGGCAGAAAATAATGTCTATGTCAGCTTGAAAGAAGATCCTAAAAACTTCCTATTTTATTTTTACACAATCAAGATTGATCACCTAAGAGAAGCATAATTAAACAATGCTAAGCATCCCAAGCCCTTTGAGAATGTGCTGCTGAAAAATATTTTTAGAACAATCACTGTAGTAATTCTTCTTAGTTGTAGAGACACTCCAAATCAGAAAGTCAATTTTTCCTCTATTTGCAGAAGTGTGCTGGTTTTCACTGGAAAGGCGCCTGTGTTTTGTTTGGCTGCTGTTCATATACTGCCTTGGCAGGATTTCCTTGGATTGCTTACAGTGAACATTGCTCTTGCATACAGTAGCACTCCCATTTTAACCGTCCCAGCCACACGTTTTCTAATAACACAGGGAGAGCTGCAAAATCCCTATAAGCACAGCTCTTTAAAGCAGTAACAGAAGGGGGTGGGGGCGGAGGACGAGAAGGGGGGGAGGCTCTGCCTGTTCGAAATCCAGTGCTGCAAACAGAGGAGAGTCCTTTTAAAAACAACCAATGTGAATTGTGTTTAAGGAGCAGCTTTCCAGGAAAAACAAAAAACATCTCCGAGAAGAGGGCCTGATTCAGCTGATTCACCACATCTGATCTGCACTGGCCGAGTTCCGAGAGTCACTGAATTGAGTCGTAAGGATTGTTTATTTTCTGTTTTTTCCTGCCCTTCTGACAGATGTGCAGATAATTTAATAATGCCTGGTATTACCTTGCGTGTTTGAGACCCTGCACCTGAGCCTGCATTCCTTGCGCATCCAAATTTTCCACCCCGTCAGGGGGGGAGACTGGGGTACACGGGGAACACAGGGCTCCACTGTGGGAATCAAACAGGCAGGCGAGAGGGAAGAGGAGGACATCTATCTGGCTGAAATAGTTGCAGGAAACAAATGCAGCATTTCTACCTACGGCTGAGAGAGAGAGAAAGCCAATAACAAAACCGTTATTCAGCTCCGTGCCCTTTACAAATAGGACTGACTTGTTAGTGGACAGCTGCGGCTCAGCCCCCCTCCAAGCCATTCCAACTTGCTGCCTTTGCCACCCTGCTTTTGGAGAACGACAGCAATTTGCATCTCCATGCATCTCATTTCTCATTAAGTAAGTTGATTAATTTGGGCAAGGGAAGTCGTCATTCAAAAAAACCAGAAATTTCCACTGGTATTATTTCTGCCTTTCAAAATTCCCACCCCCACCGGTCCAGCCCCCACTTTACCCCTCTCTTTCTCCCTGTTCCTTTCTCCCCCCTTCCCACTGCCTCCCTCCCTCTGCCTCTTTCTCTCTGTTGTTTACAAAGGTTTCATTATGTTTTCAACTAATCAGAAAGGCCTACTAATACACAATTAACATGTGACTATAAAAAAAAAATAGCTTCCAGAAGAAGGAAAAGTAATTAAGTAGAGAATGCTTTTCAGTAAGTGCTCGCTTTAACCCATCGTCAGAGAACAGAGTCTAGGTTAGTCCACAATGGATGGAACAGATGCCAAGGGCAAAATGTTAAAAGCAAATAAAAAAGGACATTATTTTCTTTGGGAATAATAACTATCAACACCACAAAAACGAACATCAGACTGCAGTTGTTTTTATCTGACCTTCTCCTCTTTCCTCCACTTTTCTAAAGTGCCTTTTCTGTCTGTTTCATTAAAATAAATACAAAAATAAAGGTATCATTTATTGCATCTTTGCTTCCAGGATGACAAGAAACCAAGTAATCAGCATCACTATCAAATGACACAATGCTGTAGGTTATTAAAAAGATTTTACTTTAAAATATTTAAGGCCTGAACATACTCATAAACTAAGTTACTGACTGAAAAATTGGTAGGAATTCTGCCCAAACAATGACAAGATATGTTGGAACCTCTACAAGTTGTGCTGTATTATCAGACCATAGAGGAACTATAGGAGCCAGCTTTAAGGTTTGCTTGCCGTGCTTGCAGCACCTCGGTTACTAATTCTGGATCTATCTGCTGACACTGTCCTCAGTCTGAGAGTTGCCATAGAGGTTGACAGCCTGAGGACCCCAGCATATATAAAATATACACAACATACATGTCTGTATAGTGGGGGAAGGAGGTGCATAAATTAAAATATTATGTAAATAGATTCAACTTTGTTTGTTTGTTTCTGGTTTCTTATGGGGATTGTCAAAATATTTCCAAATGCTCCCTGTGTTCCTGATGTATCCAGTCAACCTCCACAGCAAAAATTATTCCCCTTGGAAAAAAAATATATTTCTCTAGATGTCTGGCAGTGGAGTGGAGTGTTCAAGATATTTTTCATTTCTGTTCCCCTCCCTCAAATTAATCCTAAAACACGCAGACATTTAGTTGTGTATTTTGAAAACCAAATTCTGCCAAGGAGTTCAGTGTTTTGGCAGACACTAAACACCACTGAAATCAAGGGGGAGATAAGGGACGTTGGGACTAATGGGTCCTCCAGAGTCACAAAGGACCATGTGCAATAACAGCTCCTTTCCTTACATTCCCCCCAATTTATATTCCAAACTATGTATCACATACAGACTATTTTTTACTATCCAAAATCCCATTAGTTTCATTGGCACTTTAGGTAATAAGATTTGCATGGTAAAAATTCCATTTCTATTAGATTGGGTCCATAGGACTCACCAGACTGATATGATTGTCAGAGGAACGGGAGGATGTGTGGGTTTGTTACAATATGAGGATTTGTCCACATAGAATTTGGCACCAGTTTAATCAAAAGGACTCACTTTAACCAGTGCAAAACCCAGTGTAGCCTCTATTTCTGTCAGCTTAAAACTGGCTATATCAGGAAATTTCTCACTGTAAATCTATATATGTATGCAAAACAGGTCAGTTAAACTGGGGTGGCAATCAATTAAAACCATCTATACTCTGAAATACTCCAGATTATCTGTCTGAAAGACCCCTTTAGTTTAACTAGTGGAAGAGAGTGTTCAGGCTAGACCCAAATGCAGCGTTGACTTCACACAGGAAGACTGTAAGATAAATGATGGAATCCTGGGCTGGAACCTTGAAGTTTCTTGAGGGGAGAGTAAAATTAGTTAGATCCTGTCAGCCAGACACTACTACGCATGCCCATATACAAAATAAAACCCCTGGGTTATAACCCCATGAGGGACCCCATTATCAAACATGGACACCAGCAGAAGTTTAGGGAAAGAGTATGTGAACCATGGTAGAAAAAAGTTCACAATTAGACCCTATCTAGACCTCCCATCTCCCAGCAATCAATGACTTAGAGTGTTTCAGTATCAGGGGTTGATCCAGACAAGATTAGCATTTTTATTAACCACCTACCAACTGTTTCTGACTATGCCTCGTCCTTTTCTGAACCTGTTGTTACTTTTAGCCACAGCAACATCCTCCAGCAGTGAGTTCTACACCTGCATTAGGTGTAAGAAAGAAAACGGCATTTGCTTTAGGTCTTCTGCCTGATTCAGAGGGCACTGAACCGGGGCACCCGAGTGCCATGGCAGCAGATTGCTACAGAATACTTCCTAGCATTAAGGACAGCAAAATCATATGCTCTGCTTTTACACAGTTCTTACTTCAGCCAAATCCTACTGATTCTATGGGAGACTGACTTCTTACTAACAGCGGGCACAAGTCACATATGGCAGCTCCTTACCAAATCATCTTCCCTTTAGGTAGTTTGCTTTTGATTTCTGATCAACTGAATAGTTTCTTATTCTGTTCCTATTCTAGTTTTAACATCTAGTCTAGGTTTAAATGCTTTAAACAAAGGAAATGTATTCACCAAATGCTAGGAGTTGGGTTTAGAAGTACTTTGCTGGATACAACCTGAAAATCAGTCCTGGTCTGAAATTTTTTCCTAAAGCTCATTTCACATGTAGTTCAATGAGCCTATTATTGATGGCTGCACTCTCATTCTAAAAATGCATTTGATGTGTAGCAGCAACCTGACACTGAAACCCTGTTGGCTTCACAGATTTCATAACCTCACTCCAGACCTTCTGGAAATTGGGCCTGGAGAGTGTGTCACACTGCTGAATCTCTGTTCCTTGTTATTTGAATCATATTCCCTCTACCTGCCCCTTATTTAACTCGCTGATATATATATATTTTTTTCATCTTTCCATATGAAGCCTACCTGCCAACTTTTTATTCACTTGTGTTGCTCTTCTCTGAATTGCCTCCAATTTGTCAACACCCTCCCATTAGCAAGGTGCACAGAATTACACAGTCTTGGGTCATTGTTCTGTGAGAAAATAGTTTCCCATTTAGTCTTGCTGAGGATCAGATTCTGACTTCAAGAACCCTCTGGGATGGTAAAACTGATGACCAGATTTGGCCCATGTGCACAATAAAGGATGATAGTAGTGCACAAAATGAGAAGTTTGGGTATTTTCCACAGATCAGTGTCATTGTCCCTGGATCAAGCAGTGATCAAAAACTTCTACAACCCCTGAGAAAGGCAGGAAGAACTGGATGATGGAGGGATTAATTGACAACCTTCAGACTAGACTGTTTTGCCTTTATCAATTTCAGGCAGATGCTTAACTCTACAGAGAAGTTATTTTCTAACCAAAATATCATGGCATGCCAGATTTACAAAAAAATGTAATTGAGGGATATAGGATGCAAAGCAGCAAGAAGGGCCCTGGACGTGCACAGAGCAGAGAGAAATCAGGCTGACTTATAGCTGGAGTTTGGCGGGAAGCACTAGATAAGCATCCAGGAGTGTCTGACAGGGGACAGATAGTGAGGATGCCAAGGAATTGTTTGGGGGATCCCACTGGGGTATAACAAGAAGTAATGGGATTTAATTGGGCCAGTGACAGTCTAGGCCGATTATCAGGAAAACATTTCCCAACTCTGAGGCCAGCAAATCCTTAAGAGAAGCCCCAAGCCGGTGGCATCTCAGACGAGGAGGAGCCCTGGAGAGTATATGACAAAAATAATGTCGCATTGCCAGCATCAGGCTGGCATTATGAAACAGGCATTTTCTGCTTTCTAAATTTATGTCTGTGATTCACAAGAATGAATTGGGTTGCTTCTAGTACCCCATTCAGAAACACCGGACTCAACATGAGCTGAACACATCCCCTCCAACCTCAACAGAGTCTGTGCTGTATGGGAGCCTTGGTGCACTTTAGAAATGAGTGTTATCAATATCAATCACTGGGAAATCAGGTCAAAACTGTTACTATCTCATCAGTCACACAGATTGCATCTCTTTCCCAACACACACCTAGAGATTTATTATTAGGGTACTTCGGCTCTTTTGTATTTTTAAATCAAGCTGATTCATATACTTTAAAATTCATTATACAATTAAAATATATATGACAGTGAAAGATTTTTTTCCCTAGCTCATTAGGAAATACATATGATACATGTTTATAAATTGCATATTATCATCTTTTTACACCTAATGATATGTGCTTTCTCAGGCAAGATGGCTTCTTACTTAGACTAATTTATTCTATTCCATATCTACATGCACAAGGTATTTTTCTCTAAGCTCGGTCATTTAGGTCTATCCATAAAACATGTTCTTTGGGTTTTGCTGCGAGGGGCAGAGGGGAGGGAAACAAGAATGAACACTTGAGTCAATACTTATGCCTTTGTCAAGATGGATGAGGAATGGGTAAATCTGGTGTATATGCTTTGTCTGCTGAAAATGGCAAAATGGACTCTGCTCAACAGACCCATCAAAGTCAACAAGTACTCTCCCATTTAAGTAACAGCGAATGCTGGGTACCAGACAAACAGAGAAGTCCTAACCACTTCAGTGGATAACATGAACTTTCACAATGACAAAATGAACAGCCCTATCCACTCCCTCAAGAGGTAAGATAAACAGTCAAAGTCATTGACATGTTGGAAGAAATAATAATTTTTGAGGTATCAATTTAAAAATGCTAATTTCTATTTCTGCATCCTCCACCTATTAAGATCCCCTGCATTTAGTAGCCTTCAGTTCTTCCAAGCGCCAATACACACAATTGTTCTCAACTGCACTCTTGTGTTTGAAAAAAAAAATGCATTAACTTTGCCTTCCTGAAGACTAAAATGGGACAGAGGCATGAAAGCTCCCCTAATTCTCTAGCCCTCAAAGCATGAAAAGGGACTTGCATCTTTTTATTCCTCAAATCAAAGAGGACTTAAATCAAAGTGGTCACTCCTGCTTCAGCCTACGGCCTGACCTTCCTCAGAGATTTGGAATGATTTGTCACATCTCCTGCACAGTGTGGGGTGCTCTGAAAGCACAAAGCAGTGAATGGAAAAGGCTGGAGCCATATTTCACACAGTTCCACACTCCCAGTTCTTCCTCCCCTGGGTACACCGATGTGCTTGTGTCAGGTTTTGGAGCTGTAGGCTGACTGAAGGCAGAACAAGGCCCTCTGTACCTCGGCCATGTGCTGCCCCTTTCATAGACATTGCTATCTCTGGAGGAGGAGAAGATGTGGCTGTGGTGCACACACAATTTCAGCAGAATGGGGCAGGACTGGAAAGCAGGACGGACTGGGAAAGGTAACCAGACGTACTGCCTACAAAAAAACCACCAGGCTGTGAGAGAAGAGTCATCTGCAGGCTACCCACAGAAGAGGACAGTGAAGCTCCATTGAAGCTACAGATGCCTAGAGAGCTGAATACCACCCTTCAAATCTCACACTTATTCATACACTCCATTTCTATCTTTTCCTCACTAGTTATCCTTCCCTCCTTTGCCAACTTCCCCTTAGTTTTACATCCTATCATCAATATCTGTTCTGGTGGCTTCTTTTTAATTCTTCTGCTGAAGTACCAGTCAGAAACTAAGCAGACCAAATTTTACCCTATTGGAAATATACCAGAGCCTTTTGCCAGAGATAAATGTAGCCCTGCAGACACAATAGAGTGCAAAAGGGTGGCATATGGAGAGATCTGATTGCCATTCCTGTAAGGATACAGACAGTGTAGTTATGTGGTGATTATTACATAACCCACACCTCTATAATGTACAACAGGAGTCAAACTTGTGCACTTAAGTAATAAAAGGTTTACAAATGGGCCTCTTTTATTAATGTAAATAGTCTTCTCTATTTTATTAAGATCCATCTATTTTATGGTGCACTGAGCTAACAAGCAATCTTCAGTTGCCACCTCACGTGTCTGCATTGCATAGTACAATTCCTCCTAGATAAATATCTCAAGAGAAGCGGGAAAACAATTAAAACTAGAAGGTAATAAATGATGAAGAAGCCTATGAAGAGCATGCTGGCCCTCTTCCCAGTCTTCATTCATGCATCAAAAAATCCCATAGCTCTGAGTCTTTGAGAGGGCAGCTGGGCAGTAGGGATGTCCACAGTAATATAAATGGGAATTAGATATGATCGAATGTGCTCATTGCATTTTCAGCAGCACATGTAATCATCTCCCCCCTTTCCTCCAGTTCCCCCACCCCTCACCCTGCTACCAGCATAGATGACAAATGATCCTGTAACCAAGCAACTGGGCAATTGAAGAGTTTCAAAGTTCCAGTACATTATAGTTTAGCTGTGATCATTTGGATGATCAGTCTCTGACTGGGAACGTCATCCCTATTTTCTGAGTTAAATACCTTTGCTCTCTCCAAATACATTTACCCTGGCAAGGGTTGGAAGGTTTGGCTGAGGCAGAATTTTGTCCTCACAGCTTAGCAATTCTATTACTCCTGCTGCTCTTTGACACATTCAAGAGGATGATGACTACAGATGAAACGAAGATGCATCCACTCAACAGTCACTTGCACGGCAGCAATGGAGTCAGTCCAGTTAATACAGCCTTGGTGAGATGTGATAACCCATCAGCAATACCCCAACGAGATTTCATCCCCAGCTAGTGAATGCTTCTACGGAGTCCATCGGTAGGCACACTTAGCACAGATTAATCCACCACCATTATTCTAGTTCTTTGTATAATACAATAACATTATTGATAAGAATTAAGTCACTGAAAACAATTTTCAATATCTAAATCTTTTTCATGGATTTATTCTGTCTGCAGTAGCCCTGTCCACTGAGAGATGGATTGTGAGATAATTTATTTTGATGCCACCATGTGCACCCTTGCTTTAGACTCAGGACACATAACTCACATGGAGGTCAATTATCTCATAGTACAATCCCCAGTGGCACAGTGTATGGCTTAAAAAGGTCCTATGCTAGAAAAAGTATACCATTATCACAGACTGGCATTTGCTTCCAAGCAAAAAATGTAATGGTAAAATTGTTTATTGTATATCCACATTATATATCAAATATAAAAGGAGTATGTTTAATGTTTATCCATTTGAACAGGTATGTCTATAAATCTCATCACTACAGTATCTTTCACACAGATGTAGAAAAAAGTACCAAAGATTTTTAACTCTTGAATTGTAAAGTGACTATCTGTAGTAAGAACATTCTGTTCTACCCATTTGAATAAATAAGGCAAATTTGTTTAAAAGAAATTCAGCACAGAATCTGCTAATTGTTCCAAAACTCTGAGCTGTATTCAGCATTCTAAAATCCTTCGGTATCTGGCAATACTGAGTCAGCATTCACAAATCATCTGTAATTAACTAGCTACTACGGATGAAAATTTTTAGTAATAAAACTCTACCCTATTAGGTTGACCTAAGATAAGTTTTCTGGCTGATCACTGAGTGCGGGTGGTCATACCAGCATTTGTACATCTCCATTTAGCAAAAGGGGCCCAAAAGAATGTGGCAGTATTCTAAAGAAAACTAGTCATAGGTAACTAAACCCGCTACAAAGGACTTGGCAAGCTACCCTGAGAATATGCTGCCAAATTCCAAAGAGGGGTGAATGCTTTCCAATCCCCAGCAACGTTCAGGTTATACTCTTCAGTGAGGTAGAGGTTAAGTCAGTGCTAGGTAAAGAAAATTGGTGCAAATAGTGACATCTTTACCAGGCTGACATTCTAGCCTGTGCAGTAAGAGGTAACATGCAGGCAAGGGGATATGGCAGAAAAACCAGCCAACCAGAAAATACCACATAATCTTTTGGTAGTCCAGCTCCTTGATGCCTCTTCATAAGCATGCTCCTTCAGTCCCAGTTTTTTAAGTTACATCCAGTTTCTGAAGGTATTCAAAATTTACCACTTACAAATCCATTTGTTTTTTTACCACCTTAAGCCCAGAGAATATAGCCTCAGCCATTTGAATACCAGGTCTTGCAAGTGGGACTGAGATGAGCCTCAAGGTGAAGACAGTGAAAGAAATTAGGAAACTATCTTGGGAACCTTTAAAGCTAAATGAGATCTGTGCTGCTTTTCAAAGTCAGGCTGAAAAATCTAAGAGCTTCAAGTTAAAAAACACACACTTCAGGAAATTAAGAAGCAAGTGCAGCTTGAGTTTTTCATCACTGCTGCTTAGTGTAGGTTTATTGGACACTTTTAAGTAGAGAAAAGAATGCCTGGCAAAGATCATCTCCAGCATGCAGAGATTCAAACCTGGAACTATTAACATCCTTTTCATGGTAAATAAGCAAAATCAATAAATTTACCCTCTTCCTCCATGTCAGAGTTACTGTGGCCATGATAGTGCAGACATGCTAGGGGGGCTTGGGGAGTAACCCTGCTCACTGCATTGCTCTCTCTGAACTTACTTCTCATGGCACTGGACAGTTAATTAGCAAAACCAAAAAGACTAAAAAAAACCCACCACCCAACACTGCCCTCCCTTCCCCCCCGCCCCCCCCAAAAAAACCAACACAAAACAAACAAAAAAACAAACATCAAAACAGAAAACCAAAAGAAAAACCCCTCCAGATCTTGTGAACTATGGGAGTGCAGGAGGCCAGGTCCCTGTAGAGTCTGGCTGGTTTAATAACACTAGTAAGAAAACAAGAGTGGTAAAAAGAACGATCAGAGTGTTCAAGAGCAGAGAACAGAATACCAATCACATTGCAACTGCCAAAACACTGCCTGTTCTTCTCCTTGCCAAGACACTAACCCCAAACAATTTGCTGCAGCAAAGGATCAGATTTAATGAAACAACATGGCTGGAAGGATTTGGGTGGCAGGACACCTGGCAGACTGTCCTACACAGCACACAGACTCCAGTGCAGGGCAAGACCTGGGCTTCCGTCTCCTTGCAGGGCGCTGGTCCCTCCCTTGGTCCCCTGAGAGATGGCAGTCCTCAAGCAGTGTGTGCAAGAGGCAGACCTACAAGTCTGTTCACTCCTGTTCCTTCCATCTTCTTTCCTCTGCAACAGACCCCAGGGATGAAGCTCATGCACCCCAGAGCAAGGCTGATGTTGGAAATGCTGATGTGAGCTGAAGCAGGAGAAGAATGGAGGACACTTGCTCTACTGTTCTCACAGTGGTGTTGGGAGAAACCTCACTCTTCCCTTACATTTCGAAGCCTCCACCAACAGTGACTTTCCTACCCAAAACTACTCACTGACCCTCAGGAAGACCTGTTTGCAAACAAACCATACCTTGGCAGGGTGAAAGGACTGCAGCCAGTCCCAAAATGTGCCCTCCTAAGTTTTAACACAGGTAACCAGAGCGTCCTGTGCCTTCCATTACCATTTCTGCTGGATTTACATGCTGCTCAGTCTCCCTGAGCATGTCCTGCAGCCCCGCACGCTGCGTGTGGAACACCATGGGCCCATCAACTCAGCATGACACAAGTTCTCACACTCAAGTGATGTTTTGCACCCAGTTATTGTCCAAAAACCATTATTTGTCAAAAAAAAAAAAAACCAAACAAAAGGAGAACATAGGAGATACTTTTACTGGTTCCTGAAAATATGAGATAATGAATAAAAATGTTCATTACAGAATTATTCACTTTTCTCCATGATTCACGTCCCAGTAATTACCGTGACCAGCCTAATAAAAACTGCTACAAAACGAAGGTCAACTAGCAGTTAGAAGTGTTCATTTTCATTTCAATGTATTCATCTCTGGCTCCTAATGGCCTCATTTTCTCCTATGCTCTTTAATAAATACCACTGAATTACAGGTTAAATAGCTAAATTAAATTATTGCAATTACAGCGTGCAGAGCACTGAAACTGGTTTACCTTTCCCAGTTCAATTAGAGGGGAAGTTTCAACAGCCTGAGACTCCTGATTGCTGTCAATATTCTGAATCACTAGGAATCTGCACTAAGGGCCAGGTTATTTGGTTGCAGACTGGCTAATTTCTCCAGCCCTCTTCCCTCCTGTAAAAAAAGGAATTACTTAAGCACTCTCAGCTAAAATAAAATGAGGCAATCAAAGTATTTTGGGGCAAAGCAATCACAACACATAATTGATTCTTTTTGACTGAAGAGAAAAAAGCCTTGAAGTTACTCAGACTGACGAGAGTATAGGAAACAACTTTCTTCCTGTAAAGGATAGGCAAGTACATTTTAATAAATATGAATGCTTAACCTGCCACCGGCCTACAATTATTTTACATGTACAAATTAAAGATGCTCTTCATTATTTAAATATATTCCATCATTTGTTGATGTTGCCCCTTACACAGGCTTAATTATTTAACGTCCCTTTATAAGAATGAATATCTTAATAATGAGGACTGTTGGAAGAGAAATTTAAAAAAGAAAAAAAAAAAAAAAGTCTTTTTCCAAAAGATCCCAGAGCATGCAGTGATATTTGTTGTGGAAGAGCTCCCCCTTACTTCTTCACTCTCATGTTTGCAAAAAGCACCAAAAAAAGCTATCAAAGATGGGAAAGTCTTTCCTGCAATGATAACAGGACATGAAACAGGCACACTCAAATACAGTTAGAACGAGAGACTGAAATATTTTGACTGCTCAGTGTTATTGCTATTTCTAGCATCAAGGAGAGAGGGAATCTGTCTGTCTTACACTAAAATCCACATGTTCAAAGCCACATGTTCTGTGCTACACTGAAATGGAGAAATGATACTGTCACTGTAAGAAAAGAGAGGTGGATCATGCAGCTAAATCACTCACAGGCTTGGATTATTCCTTTTTAGGACAACTATGGGAAGGGAAGAAAGGGAGTCACTTTGTGGCAAGTTGAGGAGCCACATAAAAATACTTACGTGGCTCATAAAGCAAAGCCAAACAAAAAATACATATATTTGATAAGTTAATTGGGACCATACACAAAATCCTATTCTTTTATTATCTCACCTTTCATATGGTTTGCTAATACAAATATTTAATTTCTGCTAATCAGCAGGGTGTAAGAAAGAGCAGAATATGGCCAACACACCAAAACAGAGCTGGGATTAATATGAATGTTGATGACTATACACTGATAGGGACACAAGTGTGAATTAAGATGACATCAGTCATTTTACATGCCACACCAAGACTGTGGAATAGAAGTAAGATTTTGCCTACTGGATTTTGGGTTGGGGGGTTTTTCAGATGCAAACAATCTTAATGAGTCACAGTATTGCACTGGTGCTTGCTATCAGTAGCTTAAGCACAACTGTATCCTTACTATATTCTCTACAAATTACAAACCACAGTTCTCATGAACTTGGATAGTGAGCCAGATTCCACATGTGAATTACCAAAACCAAACCTGCAACAAGGTAACCTACAGTGCATGCAGATTCTGAATGTACTTTATAATAATGCAAAAGCCAGTTAGTAGCAGCACCTAGAGCCCTGAAGGAAAGCACTGTTCAGAGCTTTGAGTGACTCAGCAGAGAAAGCCAGAACCACAGATAGAAAGCATTACCAGGATCACTACGAAGCCCTGAGAAAAAAGTACTGAAGGGCTCAATGCAAATGCAGGTAGTGGAAGAGGATAAGGAGTTCTGGAAGTGTGAATTTCTGAAACTCATCCCTCTAAGCAAACTTGAAAGGTTTGATTCTCCACCCACCTTTCCTCAACCTGAGAACAGGGCTCAGTTCACATACAGCCTTGTGAACTGAACCATGCAGGGCTTGAACAGTTCTAGCCAAAACTGTAGCAATGGAAATGAATTGAGTGTTTAGTGAGAGCTGACAAATTAGGTTACATCTCTCCTACTGTGAAGTGCATGCACTCTACAAGGTATGTTTCCACTGCTTTTCTGCCAGGTCTAAGAGGGCACCTGTAACACTCCAGGGCTAAGTGACCCATATCTGGACTTTCAGATCCTATTTGGAACTTAGCTGGGATAGATAGGATATGGAGGAGACAATCAGAAGGCTTTTGTTATGAATATCACATTTTAAAAGCACTTGTAGGATAACTGTACCAGCCAAGCAATGTAATCAATGCATAAATTTTGTTTCCACAGGACATCACAGATCCTACCTGACAGATTTGGCTAAAGTTAAAACAAGTTGGAAGAACATGGACTAGAGCTGCTCAGAACACTTTTCCCAGAGATTCTTGACAGTTAAAATGACCCAATTTGACAAATGAGTTTCAGTGAATGTTCATCAGAAAGACTGTGCAATGTACGAGAGAGAAAAGGAGTTGCCTACTGGTCAGGAACCTGCCCTGGTAGTCACGAGACCTATGTTCAACTTGTTTTATTAGGCTGAAAATGATCTGTGAGAAAGATGCTGAAACAACATTAATACTGACACAGAAGACATCAGGTTTGAACCAAAATATCATGATTTGAGGTTAAAACTGAAGAAAAATTCAATTTTTCAGAAATCTCCTAAGTTTTGGTTTTATTCCAGTAAGTAGTAAAACACAATTTGAAATATTAATAATTGATGGAAAGTGAACATTTGCTATTCTTCTCAATTCTTAGGATGCAGATCCTTCTGAGAAACCTGATAGCAGTCACCACAAAGCTTCTAGTGGGTTGAAAATACCATTTTCACACCTTTATAATGTTGGGGCGGGTTCAGTGTTCTACATGTGAAGGTGAAGGAAGTTGGACTTTTCTGGGCAAATTCAAGGTTTTGTATCACTATGAAGTTCAAGTATCCTGAGCTAGAAGCAAAGTAGAAAAGAATACTAGTGCATTAGTAAAAAAAAAAAAATAAAATAAAAGGAAATGTAAAATATACTTCTACAATTCCTTGAATTACAGAAACCAGCTAAAAACCTCAGGCTAATTGAAAACACGAGCAAACACCAACTTTATTTTTTCGCTCTTTTTGTTATACTCTGTGAAGCATAGTTTGTACCCTCCAGCAAGAAACTTTTTTATACTCCCTAGGGAAGAAGCATCAGCTTGCTAAAGTCACTCCTCTCTTATGGCTGAGTTGCCACTCCCTTCTTCAAGGTGGAGAGAAATGGTAATATCACCATAATGCACTATTGAGATCTCAACAATTTCAAGAGACTCCAAATCAGCCTCTCAGGGCTGGTGGCAAACCAGATTGCCTGAGGGAGGGTAGAGATAAAGTATAGAGACTTCTCCAGGGCTGACAACTGTATCACTGCAGTCAGATGCAATTATGGACTGCAGCAGCTAGCAGGAAAGGGGATTGACAGTGACCAAGAGAATGAAAAGGCCTGGAAGAAAGCAGACCAAACATTAGTAATGCAAAGTCAATGCCTAGATTGCTAAATCTGTGCGTTACACAAAGGACCTCCTTTGGCAACCGTTACTCAAGATGACTAATGTTTGCTCATGCTGACTTCAACGAAAATGAAGTGCCTGAGAAACTGCTACCTAGGGTGAGGAAGGGTATGTCTACATGGTATCTGGCAGGCTGACAAAGGCTCACCCTGCCTGCACTCCAACCTGGCCAGACGCAAACCAGCACCAGTGCAGAGGACATGTAGCTGCGGTTAGTACAACCCCAAACCCAAGCTAACAAGCCCTGCAGAGAGATGGGGCTCAACATCCTCACTCACACAGCTGTATGGCTTCCGGTGCAGGGTTGGCTTGTGTCCAGTTGGCTTGGAGCATGGGCAGAACAAGCTCGTGTCTGCTTGCAAAACACCGCGCACACCTACCTCCACACAGCTCTGACTTTCGCCCAAGAGGATGAAGAAATCCCACATAAAGCAGCCATTCTGGATTCTTGGCTTCTTCAAAACCCAGAGATTCACACTGTAGAGCCAGTGTAGAGCCCCAGTTTACTTTCCTAATGGGCTCCAGATACTTAATCTCAACAAGATAAATTTAGTTATATTTAAATCTTTCAGGTCCCTTTTTTTGTTTGTTTCTTTTGTGGCTTCTCAATTACAGTACAAGGTAAAAGCTTAGCAGATCCCATGATTTGACCAGAAATGCTCACGTATCTCCATGAATATGCTTTAGCCCTCCTTAGCAGGAATTTTAAATGCATTTCCATCACACATTCATTTCCGACTACCTTGGGCCAAAATGCTCTTATCTTCTGCAAGATAACTTGATAACTGCTGACCTGGATTATGGTCCTAATCCAAACCCAAAGCAAATCACCTTCAACCATACATTAATTTTATGCCTATTGTTCATGTAGCAACATGACCAGACCAGAGTTCTAGAGACTGGGAAAATACTAACCAAGTCTGTGCGTAAGCCCCTTTTTTCTTTTTTTTCCTGCCTGTAAAATGGCCATACTCACCTGTGAGGGCTGATTAGGAGAAACCACAAAGAAGAACTATGTTACACAGTCTCAAGCAAGTTGCAGTGGTTTTTAAGAATTATTGCTCCATTTCAAAACCACCAAAAGACTACACTACGGAGAGCAAAGGAGTCAAGAAACACTATACTCTCTGACCATTACACAGCTTAAATTCTTAGGAACCTACATGTCAATCTAATGGCCATTATTCGTAAATAACAAACCTGGACACTGTACCTTGGTGCCTTCCAATCAAAACAGATCGTTACACCCATTGCCAAAAATAATGAGTAATAAAATGACTAAGAGGGATGGGTAACCGAAAACTAGAGACTGCAGGAGTGACACAATACTGTGAAGTATTAATTCTGTCAGGGAGTTTGGCACTGTTTGAATATTTTATATCCTTTTCTTCTTGGGAACAAAATGCCAACCCAGTCTGGTCATTTTATTACAAAGAAAAGGGGAATTCCTCCTTGCAGTAGGAACCTCATTGCTGCAAAGAAAAAAGTAAGTCATCCATGGGAACATCAAAATGTTAAAGCAAGCCTGTGTACTGAAGTGGGACTCAGAAATGCAGCAAATGACAACTGAATCACAACCTTCTCTTGCTGCATAAAATTCACAGGCATAAAAAGAGGCAGAAGAGAGACAGTAGCATGGCAATGGTAAAAATGAGTGAACTGTGCCAAACTTTCTCCTACTACCCTTGCCAAAATGCCCTGTTGTCTCCTGAAATACAACTTAATGGCAGTCAGAGAGCAAGAAACCTGATCTAATGCTCACTAAATCAATACCAATTGATTTTTCTGATAACTCCTGTGGACTTTGTCTATGTCTTGCCCTAAAAGAGTTCATTTGTTTCCTCACTATTTGATCATATTTCTTCCTAGAGTGGATCTCCAAGGATTGAGTTTCTCTGAACATAAAGTCTATTCATAATAATTCTGTTTCGTTTCTTGCACTGCTTGCTTTATCTGCATACCTGTTTGCTTGGGATTAAGCATCACATGTTATTAGACCTTCCACATACTCACCACAGAGACACACTGGGGCAAAGGGTTCACAGATGGACTGTGTGGTGGGGTCAACAGCAAGAAACCCCAATTCTTTGCAGTTCAGCATTTGAGCTGCAAAATTATCCTTGCTGTAATGACTCATATTTTTTTGTTTATTGTTTGTTCACTCTTCAACTGAGAAGTGCTCTGGGCTCCTTGAGATGAAAGGTTATAGCTGAATACATATTGTTGTTGTTATTAAGATTATTCACAAACAGAAGTGTCAAGGAAGATCCAGAGCAAGTTCTGCTGAGGCTCATGTATCTTCCAGGCATCTACACATACTGTTGTATAGTAATACGGTGTGAACAGGGAAAAACATGTAGTCAGTCAGTGCTGTGTTTAAGTGGCCTGCCAATTCCAGCTAATCACCAAGTTATTTACTTCCAGTTTATTAGGCTGAAACTGCCACTAGCTGTTGGCAGCCTCTAATATTTACACCTTATTTTCCTGGGGTCTCTTCAAGAACTGCTGTAATAAAAAAGCCATTTCTTCCAGGTTTAGATGCAAGAATTAACACACAGAGCACCACAAAAGGCCAAGCCAAATTCTGATCTCAGTTACAAATGTGCAACCCCATTGATTTCCAGTGGCTTAATTTGCAATGGTCTTGAGCTGCTGTACCTGAGAGCACAATCTGATCCACCGTTTTCACAGAGAGGAGTAACAGCAGTACCTCTTATACACTTGTGAGTATTTTAAACACAGTAACAGTTGGACAAACATCAGTCACCATCAATGACCTTCAATCTAATTTCCACCACATTCAATAAAATCTAGGACATGCAATTCCTCAAAAATTAGTCTAAACTACTCTCACTCATTTTATATACTTCAGTATATTTTTATTCTTTTAGCATTTGAAAACTCAGAAACTTTCACATCTTTATACTCATAATACTCGCATCAGACAGTGAGGAGTTGGAATTCCTTACTGAATTGGTGAGAGATTTTCTATGGAAAAATGAAGGGACATTTCCAAGTTGACAGAGAAACAAGATTAGGATTTAGATTTCCCAGACTGTAAGGAACAGGACATGAGATACAAGTATCTCCTTTTATTAATATTTTTTCACTGGTTAGCAGCAAAAGCATACAGAAAATTCTCAGACTTTCTCTTGATAATTTTCAGACTGGATTTTCCTTTTTTAGCCAGATACAGTGTCCTTTCATTGATGTCACTGGGGATCCCTGGACAGGAATACTTTATTTTCTTCCAGCTGTAAAGAGACCCTGTTCTTGGTCTCCTGAAGCAGCCTGTTCCAAGGAACGTTCCCTGCGCAATGTTCTCCTTTGATTTTAGACTCATAATTAAAACTTCCAGCCATGCCCTCAGTTGTGTAAGGCCAACAGAGTATCTGCTCATGTGGAGCAAACATGAGATTCCTGACGCTGAGCTTCTGATGAGCACTGAGCTATGTGTTCCATGTGAAGTTCCCAACACCTTTACACCTTCCTGCTGCCAACACAAAGGAGTTCCACAATTTGCTCAGGGCCAGGCACACCTTTATTTATAGGAAAACCTGCTAAGAAGCAGCCAGAATAAACCAATACTGACTCATAGCACATGTATACTTGCTCAAGTGACCACTTCCAGAAAGTAAAATACTTCGGACAAGCCCTGTCCTGCAAAAATTACACATTCATAGCTCATTCTGCAGGCTGAGCTCATTGCAATGAAGAAAGCCACCATGTTACAAAGGATAGCTTTCTTCACACATTTTCTCAAGGATGTTTCCTCCTCCACCACTTAAGGATGCAAGAACAACCAGTCAGGAGACTACACCAAGAGAAACTGCAACACATTTTGCTGACTGCACTCTGAGCCATTCTCCATTTCTTTACTTCAGTCCTCACTCTCCTCCACAGAAATTAAATTTACTATGCAATACAAGCTGATCAGTAACAATATCAGCCACACAAGTATCCTACTAGTTTGATTTATGATAGTTGTGTTTGCATCAATTACATTTCTTCCCTACAAGAAAAGAAAGCTAAAATGAGAGTGGAGAAAGAAAGAGAAGTAAAGGAAGACAAAGAGGAGATTTTGGGTTTTAATAATTTGAAACTATTTCTTGATAGGGAGAGAACTACCATTTCTTTTCTTTTGTCCACTTTCAGATTTCTAGTCACTTTGTGAGGTGTATCAGCTGGGAACTGTTGACATGACAGAACAGGCAGGAAAAATCATCAGAAACAATATAAAAAGGCCAGTTTTTACCCTAGTTAAGTGTAGTTACTTTTAATGAGAAAATCTTATTGATCAATTCAGTAACATCTATGACATAAACGGCAAAGATTTTGATTGAATAATAATAGAAAAAATAATTGTATTTTTAAATAATGTTATTATAAATATTTCCCAAATGGAAAAGCCAGCTAAATGTAAAACCAGCGTCCCCTCTGTTCTCACCTGCCTGCTGTACATAGAGTCTTATTAAGGTATCAGGGGAACAAAAGGTCCCATTGGAAGTACTCTGCTGTAATTTTGGCATGAATATAGTACAGAAGTATTGTACAGTACAGAAGTTGCCATAGCTGGAGCTCTGGGATGCCAGTACTATCCTCCATGACTCTGTGTCCTGTTTCTGTTCTTTTTATCCTCAATCTCCCCCCCTCTCTCTTTTTCCCTCTCTCTCCTGCCATACACACATCCCAAGTCAGCCTGATTTATGGACAGCAAGGAAGATTTGTGTTGGTCTTTAAATCTCTGTCTGTCCATCTGTGAAATAGTTTTCTAGTCACAGACGCTACATGAATAGACATTAAAAAAAAAAAAATGCAGAGGATATTTCACAAAAAAAAAAAAAAAAAAAAAAAAAAAAGGAGAGGAAAAAAAAAAAACCAAACAAAAAACAAGGTGACTAAAATGTGTTTTTTTTTTTTTTTGTCCACTGTATCACTGGAAAACATTTTGGAAGTACAGGAAATATTTATAGAAGAGGCTTAAAAAGCAAGTGCTCTCTGTTTTTTTTGAAACACTGACAATCCTGCTGCCATTATCAGAAATGCCCGCTCTTGGCCAAAAGTTCTCCTCCTTCACTCAGACACGCACTGGCTGCTGTTACAGACTGCGGGGAAGGCGCACTCCAACGGGCAGGAGCGCACCATGAGCTACGAAACTGGAGAGCCCACAGAAAAAGATCTGGTTGGTACCCACTTTTATATAAAAAGCTGTTGTGCTTATTGCGTGCAGGCGTACATCAAAGTTTGGTGGACGCTACAAAAACTGATCTTGTGCCCAAGCACAAGTTCTTTACTTCTTTTACTGTCTGCTCCCCACAGATCTGCATGAAATCAAGCAAGCAAACCGAAAAGCATTTGGTCTTGGCTTGCCAGAAATGCTTCAGCACCTAACCAGTCCACAGATAGAAAGGAGAACAGCATTAGCCTAATATTTTTATTTAATGGACTGAATTAACTTCAGAGTCAGAACTACACATGCAGTAGCACTGCAAACTGAATTTACCTGCCCTCGGACAACACACTGACATTACTATCTGAGTAAAAGCTGAGACACAAAGTCCTGGTAATAATCAATTTACAGGGAATTCTCCTGAACTGGAGTTTGTCAAGTATGTCTGACAATTGCAGGATAACACTGTCTTATGTACAGATATTTCACAAGCAGAAAAAAAAAAACTACCTGGGATACATTATTTGTTAACTGTTCACTCAGCTCATGATAGGTGTGTGACTCTGAACTGTGTCTGGCATCTGACATCTCTCTTTTGATAGATAGTGATATCAGCAGCTTGCTTTCTGAGTCAGTGTAGACAAGGAATGGGCAGCACACGTTCATCAAACTAACATCTGCTTTCAATTCTCATTTATAGATGTAGAATACTTTCAACTGGACATTAATCATTCTCTACAGCAGCAATTAGATACTTGAGACAGATCAGAACAAATCAAATTAGCCTTATTTATTAAACAAAAAATCCTAAGGAGTAAACAAAAAAGACACTAGACCATCCTGTGTGCAGCAACATAAAAAAGAAAATTAAGATACTGATACACAGGAGTCTAAAAGCTTTCAGGTGCTATTTTCAAAGCCTCAGCTGTAACCAAATAGCAGAGGGCTCTACTGAAGAATGCCTCCTGGATTATTTTAGCAATAACGTATAATTGAAAGGATTAATGTGAATGTAATGTTTCCCTTCCAAAAATTCAAGGAATGCAAAAATTACTCTCATCTGCACTGCATGACTCATGTTTTTAATGCTAGAACTTCATTTTCACTCATGAGGAATTCAACCTCAGGGAAATGTTACCACAGAAATCCTCATTCAGTTGACAAAGAAAAATGTCGTCTTCTTTTGCTGCAGTTAAACAAAGCCTAGGAATTGTATCCTGGAGAGTCTGGCTTGGTTCAGCTTCACATAAAGGACATCCTGCACAAGAGAAGAGAAACTGCTCTCCCCAAGGGATCAAGCAGATCACCCTTATGAGCTCCAATTCTCCAGACAAGTTGTAACAAAGCAGAATGGCTTCCTCTTGTTGAGGTGTCTCAGCTTAACATGGAAGAACAGCTTCCAGAAAGCAAGATGGGGACACTGCCATATTTGCATGGAAATCAGTAGCAAAATATATGTAGATCACCACAAAAACCTGGATTGGTCTAGAGCAAGGTGCGCAGTAATCCACCAAACCCCTGATATTCACTTTCTCTTTCTTTCTTTTGAATTTTCTTTTTTAATCTCTGTAAATTTTGAAAACTGTATTTTCAAAAAGTTGCTTTTATATTTTAATGAGGAAAAAATAAATCATGTTTGTTACAGAAAACTGGCAATGCCTACGTGAAAAAGAGTTATCGCCACCTAGATTACGTGTATCAGCAGCATTTCAGAGTGGTTTTGTAAGGAGGGGCTAAAAGTTAACCAGATGAGAAGTTTCAAGAAAGAACATGTCTGAGAATGGTAAGCAGAGTTTGGCCATCCAATTGCAAGATTATATTTGTCTGCCTGTGCCATAGATCATGAAGTCAATTGTCTGTTCCTGCCCAGAAAGCCCCATCCTCCATCAGGCTGCCTTTGCTACTGGAAAGCACAAGGATGGGATAAGCATGTCCAGAGGAAATTTGGTCCTGCCGCATACCATGAAAAAAACGTGCTGCTTTATCACCTCTCCCCTCAGCACCTATTCATTGTGTCCACAGCTAGGATAGAGGCTTGCATGGGAGGTAGAAAGACAGTTTTTTCAGTGGACCCATCAAACTTCTGCTTCCTATCCACAGCCTCCCCGTGATGATCCTTCCCCCTGCCTTCCCCAGCTCTTTATTCACCTGAGTGTAGTAACAGAAGAGATACCATCTGGGGTTAGCTCATTACATGTTTATTACTCCTTTGTTTATTTCTCTATAAATATAAACTGTTGTTACCTGTCCAAGCCTGTGCATCTAGCCCAGTTCTGGTGAACCTTAAAAGCCCCAAATTGAAAATAGCCTAAAGATGTCAAGAATTACAGCCAGCACTGCAGCCCAAAAGGCAGCCAGTTAACCGAGGTATGGAGAGAGAAGCATTGCAACATGCAGCACGTAGGGATGGTTTTATATTTAAGATTTCCTGGCTCGGAGGTACTGTGTTAGCTAGTTAGATGTGGTTATAAATAGAAGCACCTGCTGACATTAATCACAATAATTTGGAGATGTGGTTACTGAAGTGAAATTATGAAAGGGGACAGGTACCTTGCAAAGCTAAGCTCAGTTTATTGTTAGCCAGATCATTTATTAGCCAGGGAAAATAACCTTTCCTCCATGTTCTGTGATCTCATGCAAACGGGAATCTGAGCAAGGGAGAGAGGAAGGGGCCTTGGGTTTTTATTTGATTTGATTTTTCATTTGGTTCAATGTAACTATAAGAAATAATAATCTGCTCCTTCGTTTAATTTCATCTGTACCACTGGCCAAGAGAAATGCACTAATTTATAAGTTGAAGCAAGCCTTGAGATAATGTCACCCACCATTCATCCAAATTTGTCACTAGCATCCCATTAAAGCCATAATTATTTTTTAATTAAAACTAAGGAAGCTGGCATGTGTGTGCCTACTTTATACATCTGTTATGGGTTAAAATAGCTTTTTAAAAATGTTTTTTTAGACCGCAGCCTTTTGTGGCCATGGCCTATGCCAAAGAAAACGCAAACTTGCTTATTTTCTCCATGGGGCGCAACACTGCCTATGTGTGCCTGAACAGATTCGACTGGCCGTGAAAAGAATTCTAAATAAAACACAAACATGGAATTTGGCAACGCCACAGAAGCGAGCTTAAGACTAATTCCAGCATGCGGACGGCTCTCACACAGCAAGTCTGGCTCCACTATAAATGAAACCAGGCTCTGTAAAATCGCCAGTAAAGTTTGAGTTAGGATTTAAAGAGACAGCACACTTATTCCAAGGTTTAAGAGGGGAAAAAACACACGTGTGCGAGCACACACACATACCCAGCTTATTAAGGAAATGCATGCTGGCCCAATAAGTCTGCACATTGCAAGCTGTGTTTACTTTCAACAGTCACTTTCATAATGTAAAGTTTAAAAAAAAGAAAAAAAAAAAAAAAACCACAAGAAAAAAAACAGTGAATTCACTTTGGACCTTATATTATAAAAAAAAAATTTTAAATGCTGTAATTAGTACTGCAGGGACCACTGGAAAGGACAGCAATGAATGAAGGACCTACCTGATGGCAAAATTGAAATGACCTATTAATGAAAAAAAGATGTAAGAAAGTTTGGGGCAGAGCACGGGAAAGGTGCATGTGGGGAGAAGCTGCATGGCCAGGAGAGCCACAAGCAGAGCAGCCTGTTGCCATCAGACAGTCAAGCAATTGGGATGATGACTCACTGGTACTTGCTGGAAGGCAGCTACATGCAATACAGCCCCGTGCTGCCATGGAGAGGGGCAAGTCTAACCCTGAGGCAATGAAATACCCTGTTTAATACTTCCCCAGTAGTCCCAGCAAGCCCCAGACAGCAGAGACATCTGTGAACAGAGCGAGGAGAAAGTGAGAAACAGCATTCACTCATCTTTAGCTACTAAGGAGAAAATAAATTTAAGAAATCTCACCTTATAATCACAAGACACAAACTGGAAAACTTAGCAGGAAAGGGCAAGGAAGAAATTATTTAAGGCAGTGATGATATTGTCTCCCACACACTCTTTCTCTCCCTTACAGCTCTCGATGATACCAGGCCACAGAAATAAAATTATACCTCAAATGCCCAACTCAAACCCTGGCCAATGGGTGTTTCCTTGAAAAGGGAAAAGCAGAAGGGAAAATTTGCTGGCTAGAGTGCTCTAAATATGGGAAGAGCTCAGACATTTATGAGTGTGCTCAAATGCACTAATGAATGTTGACAGTGTTGGTAGAGGCAGTGGCTAACACCACTGCAGCTTTCATACTGCTCCTCATGGAGAACATGCAGAGAAGGTACGAAGTAAACTGGGAGACAATTGATAGCAATTTCACAAGATTATTTTATACTATTCTGTGTATCCACTGATAATGATACTGAAATGACTGGCTTCAATAGGCTACAGAGTTTTAACAATTCTACCTCATATTGTCAACAGAGGCATTAGTTCAATTTAAGGAGTTACCAGAAAAGATAAAGAGCATGTCTTTCAATTATTATTATATTTTATAGGGTTTTGCAGAAAGGTAAAGTTACTCACTAATCTTGTCCTAACCATAGGCAAAACCACAATGATCCTGTTCCCAGTTTAATCAACAGTTCACACATTTTTATAAAGGATTTGGATTAATCAATGCGTAAACAATCAGACCTAATTTTTGGACAGACTTTGCATTATAAGCCTGTCTGTAAAATAATAAATGAACATACTCTCATACCCTGTTCAGAGGAGATGAGAAAAAAAAAATCTATGTTACAAGTTGCAAACAGAAAAAATAAGTTTCCTCACAGGCAAAGGGTGCTTATGCTATGCTGAGATCTTAAAGGGTTCTATTAATTATTTGTTTCACCCTGATCATCATGTAGTGTTTTAAATGGTATGTATTTCACAACAATAGTCTGATTCTTACTTAAATCCTTGTATTCCATAGATGATGTTCATAGCTGGCATAACAGTAGAACACCACTGAAGTCAGAAAACACCTCGTAGAAAGATGCTCAGCTAAGCATCCCTAGGCAGCCCCTAACCTATTCCTCAGTGGACTTCTGGCATGGTACAGTATGCCCTGGAAGCACCATGCTTGTCACGCAGCCATTGAAGAGACGTAAGAATCAGATTTAGATCTGGGTCTCATGTGAAGTAATCCAGGTCAATATAGGACATGTACAGAGACAATCTGACACACAAAGAGGATAGCATGCTCCCCTCGTGTTGCCAGGGGATGTTCTGAAAATGATGAATTTCAGTTGGCTCCAAATAGCCAAGTGACTTTTAAACAAGCTTAAAGCTGCAGGTATGTTGTGCAAACTGGCCTGTCTCTATCCAAAGATTGTTTATGTTAATAGCAAAGACAACAATTTAGAAAGCACCATTTCATGGCGTGATTCCAGTGCCGATGTCTCCCCACTGCCTTGCTTAGTGCTTGCATTAGCCTCTTTCCACAAGACCCAGGACGTCTGACTCTTACAATTGAATTCATAAAAAAAATGTAAACCCTCGCTACATGGGATTTTTGTCTCCCTCCTTCCACGTGCATGTTTTATTAAGTCATTGAACCTCAATTCCCCAGTTTGTGCTACAGGGCAGCCTGTGTTCGCTGGAATACGGACCCAGATAAATGGTTTGATTACGACAAAAACAAGAAGGAAATAAAGAGAGCAAAGGCACATGCCATACTCTAGCCTACCAGATTTCTGTACATACTAAAAAAGTTTTTTAAAAAGGCTGTCCAAAAGAAAGCAAACAGCATAAAAATGTATGTTGCTAACAGTTGCTCAGCTGTTTACTGTTCAGCAGAAAGGACTACATGCAGCACCCAGGAGTCCCATGGGTTGCACACAAAGTGCATCAGCATGGATTGTTTGACTTAAAAACCTTTCTGAACATAAAGCATCCCACCTGAACAGAGGACTCTTCCTTTCATCTATTTTTATGGAGTACTCATTAAAAAAGAACCCAGGTCCTGTGAATTAGGCAGCTCTGGAGTAAAAATGGGTTAATTTATTTGCAGTTCTCTGAGTCACCCCAGGAATACATGGTCAAATTCCTTTAATAAAAAAATAAAATAAAATAAAGATATTTCACTGTAAAATGTACAATGCCTCACTACTGCCTCCAGATTTTCAGCTCTGGATTGAGAACTAAAAAATAGTTCTCCTCACAACTATCTACACTATGCACCATGGCTTGCCCTACTTCCTTTGACACTAAGCATTGTATTTGTGCAGAAGAGCTTTATCTCTGTTCTCACAAACCAAATAGCACAATTCACTTCCTGGCTCAGACACACAAACACATCCGCATGTATCTGACAGAAAGCAAGAAGAAAAGTGATGACAAAAAGCTACTGCTGAAAGGGCAGAAGAAAACTCCATCCTGAATAAGCCAGGTGAGGTTGTACAAGTGAACTGTTTAGCATATGCTATGTACAAATGAATGGTAATTTACTGAGAGAAGAAAAAAGAATAATTGCAAACATTTATGCCTTGTGCATGCGTACAAAAAAAAATTTAAAAATCCACTCTTAGAAAGCTGGTGTATTGCCCCACCAAAAGGCAAGGCACCTGATAAACACTCTCCCTCATTTTGTAGCTTTGTAGGTGATTGCTTCCTTCCTTCTCTTTCTGACGCTGATTTCTTCTCTTTTTAGGAAGTGTTCGCCAAGAGGCATTCAACTCCCTGAAAAGGGTGGGAAGAAGGAGGTAGCAAGGAGAGGCTGGTCCTATCCTGAAAACCACCCCTGGTGGTTACTCTGCTGAAATAAAACAAAATTAATTCCTGTCCCTTTGCTGAATACAAACATGTAACATCCTGCAACTTTAAAAATAGGTCTGCTCCTCCGTTGAACAACCGAGGTGTTTCTGAACATAATGCTTGCCAAAAGCTGTGGTGGTGCCCAAACCTTGCCTGCTGTGCCCCATTAAAGCAGTCTTTATTTATGCTGGTGTCTTCTGGAAAGTACTGCACAAATGCCAAGGAAAGAGAAGACTCTGTGATTTGTTTGGGTCTTCTGTCAGAGCCGCAGGCACCTTGCCATCAGTGGTGCCTCTTTGTAGGCAAGCTACTCTCTCACTTCCAAATTACTGATACTCCCAAATATTTAATGAATCAAGGGGGGGTGGGGGGTGGGTAGAAGTTTTTACTAATGGGAACAATGCACAGGAAAGGAAAAGGATCCCTGTAAAAAAAAGAAAACAGAAAAGGCCCACTCAATGAGACAGCACAGAAATGTCCTTCCCTTGCTTTCCCATAACCTCCCCTTTTGCCTCCTGATACCATCAAAGCCTGTCCATGCTTTAACAAAGATGGATCAGTTGCTGTGCAGTCCCTGGTGCTTACTCTATACTCTAAAGTCACCTACTCATAACCTAGCCATTGCTCAGCAAACTCAAAAAGGAAATTGATTTGTTCATTCCAATAAGCAAATTATAAAAACACCTTCATCCATCTTGTTCCTATATTTTTAAATTTCATTATGGCCACAGAATTGTTGGCTGGGAATTACCCTTCCCCCACTCATACATACACCCTTTAAAAATGCAAAATCTAGCCCTCTATTTCAATATTTCTGATGTCAGTGACCGGTGTCGGCTCTCCCCATACAGTAACTGCTTTAAAGCACTGCATACAGCACTGCATTAAAAATTAATTACACATGCTATTTTATTGATAGTGCATAATGTAATGAGCACCAGCTGTGCTAAACATCCAAACTCCTTTTTAAGACAGCTATAAAAAAAGAAAGAAACTGCACTTCCAAATGCTTCTCCTGTCAGAGGAGAAAAACAGCAACATCTTGGATGGATTTGAAACAGGATTCTTTGATTTAGCTCTCCATTTGGAGCGTTTGAAGAGTTCAGACTCTCGGGCTCAGCATAGTGGTATGCGATCGAGTTAACTCTCTCAATGTTGGGGCCATTGTCTCTACCGCAGGCAACGTTGCCTTGAACCCTTTTGTCCCAAGACTACTAGATTCAGTTCCACCCATTAATATTGCAATTAAGGGCTTTTCTTTTTTTCCTGGGATGTCTGGAAATGGCATGCATCCACTCTAAAGCACCTTTAAATGTTGCTTTTGCTCCTTGTGGTTCCTAACTTGACATAATTAGGACTTACAAAGATATCGTGATCGGGCATCTGTCTAGAACAAAGCCTCAGCCATGCTCAAATTGCCAGCACCACTGCCCCATGCAGCACCCTAATTTTAGCTGCCTCTTCACCCTCTCTTTGCTGCCTCTTGACAAATACACTATTCAGTCAAAAAATCAGTTAGTGATTAGATCCATCAATTTTGAGTTTGGATATGATTTTAATATCTGGTGAGACAGAGAGCTGCATAGACAGACAGGTCACATATGATTTTAATACTTGGATAGATGGATGAACATAGAGATTGATAGATAGATGAAAAGATGGATGCATACACTCAGAGTGATGCATTACCCTTTTTAGTATATACATCTCTCACTCATCCTTGCACTCTGTAAGTACTGTCCACAAAGTCAATTCTACTACAGCACACATTCAGTATTTTGCTGCAATAGATAAATACATATAGCTATGACTAATATAGACATCTCTTCTGGATGTTAGCCAGTACTTTATGCAAACCTCTTCTTCACACAGCAAAACGAAAAATATACATTTACAAAGGGTCTACAGGAAACTCTAGGTCTTTGTCTGCTCTCAGACACGTATAGCAAATTCCTCTTTCTCCTCCCAAAAAAGCACCCAGAGCTAATAAGAAATAAATTTTTGTGGACTTTTTTTTTTTTTTTTTTTTTTTTTTAGATTCCACTCAACCAAAAATGAAGTGTATTAGACATCGTCCTGGGACTTGATGAGTTAGGAGGTTTTTGCTGCATGAGTTTGCATTCTCCACTCTGATTACTGTTTTGTTTTCCGTTGATCCTCCTGTGTTAATAAAACCCAGTCTGGAATGAACAAAAGCTTGCTTCTTGTTCTAGTAAGAAATGTGTCGAGTGCATACCATATCATTAACATAAAAGTTTTTGAAATAATACTGCTTTCTAGACAGGATGTATTAATTGCATCAAGCTTTTTACAGCAGGGTGGTCTAATCTAGCTGTTCTTATTGGCTGACTCCAGTTATAAAACCAACACAAAATGAATACAGTGATATAATTGAAGGAGGGGCAATAATTCTTATAAAACCTATTATTTACTTACAGGTACTTCTTTTATCTTACTGTCACCTTAACCTTTGCCAAGAAAACACCAGACTAGTTAAATGATGCAGTAAGTAGAATTTCAGTAGACAAGTAAATTGCTATAAACTTTACAAGATGACTGCGTGATTTTCAGAATGTCCTAATGACTAATACAGCTGATTGCCTGAATTAACAGGAGCTTGTTCCATTCCTCTGAGCTATGGCCCCATGCCTTCCTCTATTTTATAGCTTGAACTTCACAGTCCTATCCATTAATCACTGCTGTCCATGCCCACTTGCTGTTTTTATATGTGCAACTAAGTATCATAATTGCTTTCCATCTCCTTCCATGAGTCTACACCTGGGAAGGAAGCAGTTTCACTGGTTAGCTGAATGTACGTGTACTGGACAGATTAAATTATCTGTACAGAGGTATATAAAAAGCTCACTCATAGGCCTACGTCCAAAGATTTTGGATCAGGACTGCAGGAGTAGGGGAAATATTATTATCTGTGCTATTAAAATCCCCTTTGTCTTATGCCGATTATAATTCCATGTCTGGGGCTTTTGCACTGTAGGATCTTCAGGGCAGGGACTTTTTTCTTTGGAGAGCACACTGTAAAGTGCCATGCACTTTTGCGCTGTGATTTTCAAAGCTCATTTCTCGTTAACTTTAATGGGAAATGGGCATCCAAATCTCCAAGGCAGCTTTGACAATTTAAGCCTTAATGTACAATATTAATAAATAAGCATCATAAAAAGAGCCTTATGAAGATGTATTGTGAAAAAAATAGCCTCACAAAAAGCATTGCAGTGTATGTGTGCATGCATACAGGCATATACTTTTCTTTACATAATAACGTCTCTCAACAATCATTTGCATGTCTCTGTTATGCAAAAAAACCTGTGTGTGTTTTACAGTTACTCTGAGCAGTTGCAATTCATTGAAATGAAATAAAAAGCAGGCTCAAAAAAGCACCCTAATCTGGCAAGGGGTAAAGCAAAATGAATGCTTTGCCCATTTATATTTTAGATCCAAGCTACACAACCCTGTGAATTTCATGACTGTATTCCAACTTCTAATTAAACAGGCACTAAAAACATTTAAATAGGAGAACCCAATTCAACAGACAGAAGCCTCTGAGTCAAAAAATAAATAAATAAAGAGACTGTGAGTGAGATTATTTCAGTGGTAGATTATTTTTTTTAAATCAAGTGGAAAAACATAGACCTTTACTCACAAATTTCTCATCCTGTAGTGCCCTGAACACAAAGAACTGAACGAAGAGGACCACAGGCAGCACTGGCCAAGCAGCACAGTGGACACCCAAGCCAACTCCCCAGCATCATTTATTGTGATTGAAGCTACTACCAACAACACATTTTCTAAAGATCAAAAACAGCTCTGGATGAGGCAGCATGACTTCCCCTGTGCATGACTGAATGTTACACAGCATTCCAGGAGATTGCTCTTATCTAAGTTGGAGATTTCCAAATGTAGTTTTCACACGCACGTACCCCAAATCCCACTGGCAGCCAGAAATTTAGATTCTCCAGCACAAAACTGCTGGGATTCTTGAGGGCCAGACTTGTGAGTGCCCAGCAAAGATTTGGGAGTATTTGCTACTCGAAGTCTTCAGACTGACAGTCTGCTTGAGAACTGCACAAAACTCCATGTCCTGAATTAAATGAATGCTGAAAAACAGGAAAGGTAAGAAATTGTGAAGGAGGAGAGTTGAGAACTGTTGATGGCTTTTGTTCAAAGAAGGAAACAATTCCTCAGAAGCAAGAACAGGGCTGATGGAATAAAAGGCTCATCAAGTCAGAGAGACAAGCAGAACTCT
Source organism: Heliangelus exortis (assembly GCF_036169615.1). Taxonomy (NCBI): domain Eukaryota; kingdom Metazoa; phylum Chordata; class Aves; order Apodiformes; family Trochilidae; genus Heliangelus; species Heliangelus exortis. Next base: position 12,678,522 of record NC_092426.1, on the reverse strand, counting down.
AAAGCTGGAGCAAGTGACTTGTAAATGTCTACATTTAAATGAAGGAAACAATGGAGAGATCATTATTAGATTATTAGTCAACAAAAAGAACTAGCTTTTCTTTCATTTCCACATAACTTTTGGGGGGCCCAAGGACCCCACAATCCTTGCCACAAGGCTTAAACCACATCCAGGCTCATACAATGAATATTGTAGGAGGTAAAAAAGGGTTAAGTAGATATAATCTCCTTTTTCAAGAAAAGAAAATGTTTCTTTCAGGAAGAATTGGCCAGCTACTGTCATAAACATGTAGCATGCACTTTGATATAACCTATTCTCTAAGTGCTGCGGACTGCAGCAGTAATTACAGGCAGCCATGATAACAGGTCTCTCTCTCCACAGAGCTGGCACTGCTCTCCCAGTAAACAGGCAATTCTGAAGACTCACAGAACACAACTCCAAAGTGAGAACTCAAAGTACCTAAAGTACAAAAGCCTTGCCTTCCCACATTCTTTAATAAGTTATTCCTTCCTTCTTTTAATATTTTTAGTTGTGCTTGCTTCCCTCCCCACTAGCTGCTGGCAACAAGAGGAAGAGGGAACCTGAGCATCCAGTTCACTGTTACAACTACCTGCCTACCAAAGGCACCTAAATGTATACTGCACCCATGAAGAGAAAGTACAGCAAAACATGAGATCAGTTCCAGTTTTATTTACAGGTTAGGGGGAGGAGAGAAGGGGGGAGACAGGGGAGCTATCTGACTTTCTGATCCAGCTCTCACAATTCAGTAGAGCCTATTACTATACCTGTCTCAAGACAGCTGGTCAATCCACTGAGGCCAATGAAGCAGAGCTTGATTAAAACATCATTCCATCTATGCTGCGTATGGCAGCTCAGATAGGAAATCTGACCAAATTGCCTGGATTCACTGAATGCACAGCACCACACAGAGTATTGCTGCAAGCCCAGTGCCTGCGCCCTGGCTCAAGCAGATGGGTGCAGGCTGAGCTTCTCCCAGACAGCATGAGAGCCCTCCTCATTGTACCCTAAGCTTCACGCAGGGTTGAGACAGGACCCTGAGGATAGCTTTCAGCCTCCCCTTGAGAATATGTTATCATTCAGAACCAAAGGTTTCCAAGATGCAAACTTAAATTTCTTGCAAAACTTTGTCTTGCTTTATTACAACAAGGATGTACAGGAATGTTCTCATGAGATATAGTGTACCGCAGCCAGGTGGTACCACTGTTTGAGGAAGGAAAAAGCTGAGTGCAGCAAAGTTTTCCCTGCTTCAGGAGGACCTGAAAAGCCATTTCCCAAAGGCTTTATTTCTGACAGTAGTTGCTGTTTCTCTAAATCCTCTGGTCCCCATGCATTACTTACCCAGAATCATTCTGACACTCCCTATTAAAAGTCCACACACGTTAGCGTGAATGAGAGCTGCAGGGTTTGGCCCACCACAGTGAGACTCCATAAACGCTTGCGGATTTTGTCACAGCTGTATTTTCTTTTAAGCCTTCCCCATTTTCACCTCTCCAGCCTGCAGTTCACCATAGATTCAATCTTGCAACTAAGCCACGCTCAGAAACACCCACTGATTTCAAAGAGATCACTGGGTTTGAAACGATGGGGTCTGGCAACAATATGTCCATGTACTCTTTGGCTAGCTCAGGGAGCCCTCATTTCCACATCACTTTCCCCTCCTCGTGGTGACAAAAGTCAGGCAGCCAAAAGGAATAAAGGAAAAGAAAAGCTGAGAGGAAAGAGGAGATGGATTCATGGCAAGTTACCAGGAAGCATTTTCTTAAAGCAAGGGAGAAAAGAGGATGGAGTATATACATCTCGTGTGCACATGGACATGGAAGAGAGTCTTTACTTCTAACAATTTGGGAGGGGAGGTAAAAAATGGAAGAGAAAAAAAAACTATGTCAGATGTTAAATGTTATCCAATTAAGCTTAAAACAAACAGCCCAGAGAGACAAAATCTTGATACCAGGGTATCACGTTCTGTGAGGAGTCTCAGACATTTGTTCACAGTGTGGCACCATCAGCCCAGCAGCAGCCACTGGTGACAGCTGAAGGTGGGCAGGAAGGGGGGAGAGATGGGAATATGGAGGGAGTTGGACACCCCTTCCTGCTCCCCATGTTCTGCCATGGTGGAGGGAGAAGGAAGAAGTGGAGGTGGGTGGTTTAGGGCATTTTCTCTGCCTTCCACACACAACCCAGTGAAAGCAGCTCTCCCATGGCAAAGATGACATCACTTGGCAGCACTACTGAGCTTCAGATACCAACAAAAAAAAAAAAAAAATGTTTCTATTACCTGACAACTGACAATGACATCCAAATGTGCCTGACGTCTCAGTCTGAATCTCAGTCTGAGTCCCGCCAACTGAGACTGCACGTGCACCACAGCAGGGCAGGCTAAGGCAGGGCGGGAGGGAGGCCAGTGCGCGGAGAGGTGACGTGATCACAGATGTGTGAGGGTGGGAGGAGGCAGCTATGGGAGCCCCCGGCAGGTTTGCAGGCCTGGACGGCCCTGGAGAAAAAACAATAGAAAAAACTGTCAGTCGGATCTAAGGTTGAAGGGACAGAGGAGGCATCATCAGGGGAAACAGGTGAGACGGGGCTGGCTGCCTAAGGCACTACACATTTGGTCTGAACCCCTCTCTGGGTGTGGCTGAGGCTGACGGGTGGGGGAAGAGCAAGAAAAGACCTGGGGGACTCACAGACTGGGGCTGGGGGCCCACGGGGGGCACAGAGAAGGGCGAAGTGCTGGGGAGCGGCTGGCCACGGCATGGAGCAGAGCCGGAGGGTGCAGACTTGCTCAGGGACCGAATCAAAAGGGGGATTATTGTTTTACGGCTGTGTTAATGCATTGAGCCGACACAAAACTGGGCAGGCTTTCTGCTGAGCTGCCACTGAAGCCGGCTCCACACACCAGCCCGGACAAAGTGCGGTGACTTAGAGCTTAAATGGCTTCAGAGAGGTGCCAGAAGCCGAGCTCCCAGAAGGAAGCATTGGCGGCCGCTGTGCTGCCTTCCCGCTTGAGCTGTGGCCAGTTGTGCATGTTGCGTGCCCCGATTATGAAGGCTGCCTCCCTGTTGAGCCTGTGAAGGAGGGAGCAACCTTTTTCCTGGTTACTATAAGATGATTTTGTAACTTCCAAGCGAATTACTTATTTTTAACCCCTCTAGGAATCACCTGCCGGTTAAAAGCTGTATTTAAGAGTTTTCTCCTGCTTTGCTGGAAACGCTCGCTCCTCCTGGCACTAGTCCAAACTGAGCTGCACGGCTTTGAAAAACTAAGATACACATTTCAAATATCAATATACACCTGCACAAATAAAGATACGCACAAACATACACATGGAATCAAGTATGAGCTACATTTTTGGCTGTTGTAAATTCGCAGTTTAAAGGGAAGTTGAGAAAATTACATCACTTTACATTCACTAAGTATTCCACCCCTTTATTTTAAACTATGCCTACCACTTAACTATTAAATAAAGGGTAGGTACTAAACAAGGACAGTTTCTAAATGAAGATATGTGGACGAGTGGTCAGCATTAAAAAGTTGGCATTTGCCAACAGTTACCACACAGTGGTAGATCAGAAACCACAGTTTCCCCCTGTATTTAGATCAGGAAATACATGTGCTAATTGTGGGGTAACTTCTGGCAAATGTTCTTTTTTTTTTTAATGGTGGCAATTCTGTCTGTTAGATGAGTGTGCACGTTGCAAATACATGTAAACACCATGGCAGCAAGGAGTAATATTTATCCATGCTCTCTCCAGCCCTAGAAAAGCAACATTTTCTAAGGAAGACTCTCCACCTCAAGAGTCCTGATTTGGAAACTAGGCCTGCATGTTGATCTGACAGCTACACATGTGGGGCAAACAGGGATACTTCATCCTTGGCACAGCATCCAGCGCTCCAGTCTGCAAGGACTGCATTTGATTTTGTCATTTATCTTAAATGGCTAAGAGACCACCAGTGCAAAACATTTGTGTGAAGCTTTTGCCAAAACCACAAGTGAAGAGCCTAAATTCCCTGTGTAAATACTTGAGCTTCAAGCATCAAGGATAAAATTTGTGCTCTTTTGTGAGGATTGGTTTTAAATAGAAGCCATTTCTGTGGCTCATGGGATAAGGAAGGAGGGAAGGGGGGCCTCAGTTTCTTGGCTTTTGTAACTGTTTGATCTCCCTGGAAGTACTACACAAGTAGGTAATGATAACTACTATGAAGGTCATATTACGCTGCATTTTGGGCAGGACAATGTGCCAGGCAAGTGAAAAATAATGTTAGACGTGGATTTCCACGTATATATGAACAACTCATCTGACGTTTTAACATATATGAGCAGCTAGTTCTCTTGTTTATTTTTCATGGAACAAGCAAAAAGTAGCAAATATTCCCTACGATGACTTAACAACTGCATTTTATATTCCTAAAATTATTTTTAAAACTAGGTTAGAATAGGCCATGGTGAGGTCTCTGGGCATTCATCCTTGCTGGGAAAGCTGTGCGCTTGAAATCAGGATTTAGAGTAGGGCCACAGGGCAGCTACATCTCAGGTTACATCTGACATGCCTGTGGCCCCACCATGACCAAGGGCACTGGTCTTGCAGTCATTTGGCCCTGTGCACATGATGGTGCCATACTCCAGATTTTGAAGCAGATCATCACACAGAAGAACTATATGAGGCCAATCAAGCATACCGTCAACCACAACTGCATGGGGTTTTAACATGGAGGTGCACGGGTCCTAACACACAAGTCTATTCTGCAAGTAATAGCCTCTACTCTAGTCCTGATGGATCCCATGTTTCCACTGGCAATGAATTTGGTACAATCTGCACAGCACAGAGGAGCCCAAGAAAATGCTCATCAAGTGGGTACGGGAAGGCCCTCCTTGTTCTTATCCAGTATGCCTCCTCTAATGTAAAAAGAAAATTAAGGTTACAAATAGGAGGTTTCAAGCCATCTGGGAAAAGGGATCCTGTAAGAGCCTTCTAACAGAAGCACTGGGGGCAAGCCAGCAATCTGCTTTAACAAGGTGCCTAACAAATTTCTGGGAAGGACTACACAAACCAACTGCCAGTGAATGGATGGAACTGAACATGTCACTCTGAAGGTCTTTTTCTGTCCTTTGATATCTGTATGAAGAAATCTAAAAAGTGCTAACGTAGTGTCAGAAAGAAATGGATGGGTAAGGGAGGAAAAAGAGGGGACTCTGGCAAAAGTCAGAGAAGAGACGCTCTGGCAAATGGAGTCTCACCACCACTCCCAAGTCCACAGCTAAAAGACAAGCAACATAAAACCAGGTGACTCCTCCTCCTCTTTGCTACCACATTGTTTCTTTGAAACAAATTTGACACAAATTCTATAGGACAGTGCCATAGGATCAAATCATGTGACTAATCATGGAGAGGGAAATCATATCAAAGCCTCAAGGAAAAGCATGATAAAAAGGAGTGCTCCATCATTAGGTATGGGATGCTTCTTCACAGCTACAGGAAGAGTAACAGTTATGCTCAGAAAAACTCAGCTTGTGTTTGCTAGTAATATGCCCTTATTTTGCCTCTCCATCTCCTCTTCTATGGGACTTTTCTTCCCCATAATGGCTCTATTTATAGTTGAAAATTAAGACAAGAACTCTACCATTCTTCAACTTAAATGCTACAGGTGATGGACAAACACAAACAGTTAAAAAGATAAACAGATATAGGTAGATAGACAGACATCCTAAGGTGATGTTTACAGTTTTCTGCTCAACCCACAAAGCACTAGGCAAAGGAAGGAAGCTAGTCTCTGCAGTCCTATGGCAAATCAAACACATCATGTTGCACACAGGTTTCAAAAAGAAAACACTCCTGTGAGGCCCTGACTTCCACATAGGCCACAGCCACAACAAGCACTAAGAGAAAGCAGACTGCAGGAACGGTGCTGCAGCCTTAGAGGCAAAAATCTGATCCAGTTGTTGCAAGCAGGCACATACATGCAGTTTTGTGTGGCTTGGACATCACTGACATGATGTGCAAGGTTCAATTTTTCTCTTGGGTCAGCACTGGGAAATCACTCACCTGCACTGCAGATCTCAATTATATATTCTGCTTTCATTCTGCATGGATGTGAGGGGGAATTTTGCACGTAGTATGGGTGTGAAACATGAACAGGGACTGTCATGATGTAAATAAAATATCTGCATTGCTGATGGTAAAGGAGGATTTTGTCTTTACACTTTAAACAGGCTTGGCATATACTCACTGCCTATACCTGGCATATTGCATAGTGTATGTTGCCTCCCAGGCACTGCTAAGAGTAATTTTTTTTCTCCCTGCTATTTTTAAACTTGCAAAGAAAATAAGGCAAATTGGACATGACCCCAGAAGATGGAAATGAGCACAAGAGCCTAGATGAACATGACAAAAGACACAATCAAGGCATAAATTGCATCCTTTTGTTGTCCTTCTTCCTGCACCTAGGCATGACTAGCGATACGATATGGTATATGTAGAATGCCACACTTCCGTGGCACATCTGCAGAAAAGTCCCTGAGCAAAACACAAAGATGGAGCCACAGGCAGCATTCACAACGTCCCACCTCAGAATGGCTCAGACCAGGGAGCCTGATCTTAATTTAAGAGATCTTTCTTCACATCTCATGTCACATATAAATGCAGCCACACATAGCTGGTGCATCCCTGGGGATGTTGTGTGCTTGTCTGAGTGGGTGCCTGGGTGCATATCTGTGCACAGGCAGGCAGGCAGGTGTGCAGGCAGAAATGTAAGCCACTTAACAGGGCACAAACCAAGTTTTTCTATGTGTCTCTCTGTGCCTGTCTGGTGATGGAAAATCAATCAATAGCTGGTTAGAGACTAAAGCTCAGCTCCATTATTAAAAAACTCTCTTTCAATAAAAAGAAAAACATCTGTTCAAACAGTGTACGGCAACAAATTCAGACTGCAGGCTGCAGTCTCATCCCTGCCCTGTGCCTGTCATGTTCAGGGAGAATACTGCAGATGTTCTGAAATGGATTTTACATGTACCATTGCAGCAGCTCTGAACAGCCACATCCAAAAATAAAAGGCGGATCTACTCACTAAAATTTCCAACAGATTTTTCCAGGCTTTTTCTAAAACAAGTTGTCTCATCTGCATTACACTCTCCCCTATGGACTGTTCCCACCTGATACTATCTCTCTGCCATATCTTCTAGCACAGACACCAAACGTGACAAAGCAAATGTAACACATACATGTGTATGCACACACACACAAAGGGTGTACAAGAGACACGGATGCACAAACATTTCCAATAGCAACTAGCAGAGCTATGCATACAGAACCTGCAAGTGGCAGTCCTGCATAGCACCCCACAGGAAAGGTGGAGGGGGAGTCCTGAGAAGGATTCAGTGGCACAGGCAGACACGTTACTACACACACTCATGCATGCAATCCAGTGCTCTGTCTGACACACCTGCACACCAGCCTTCACCTCCTCCCCCAGCACACACACACACAGAGGTTTTGGAGCAGTTCCCCCACACCAACTTATGATGTTAAGACAAAAACTTTGCTCGAACTGGAAATAGGAAGGCTGCACTGGGGAAAGGAGAGTAGGGAAAGGATTTCTTGCAGTATTTTGCTCAGGGATTTTTTTTTTCTGGCAGACAAGGATTCCCTTTGATACACTGATACATTTCCTTCTCCCAAGAATTTTGAATTATAATATATAAATGAGTCATAGATCAAGAACAGCGACATGGCAAGCAAGAAGGAGAAAGAGTGAGTGAGGGGCACTGGCACAGAAATTTGACAGCACCCCAACTCCCCCTTCCTCCCCCCATGCCAAGACATTAATTCTCACAAGTCGGAGAAAATTACTATGCATGAATGCAAAAAGCATGATCAGGAGTAATTAACATGGCTTCATATGCAAATTTTATTAATGCAGAAGTACAAAGTCATTATGCAAATGAAACTTACGTCAACTCTCTTGACAAATATTCATCTCTAAAGCTCAAGTTTCTCCCTTGTAATTTTTTTTTTTTTTTAATTTTTTGGTGCAAAACCAAAAGAAAAAAAAAAAAAAAGTGACAAGGAGTGTTCGACAAGTTTGCAAAGTTGTTTTTCGACCAGAGAAATTTATTCTTGCATTGTTGAAATTTTTTTTTTTTTTTTTTTTTTGCTGTTGTTGGCAGGTACACGACAGCTCATGGAGGAGAGCGGGAGGATGGGGGACGCGGGCTACCAGCAGCAGGCAGCCAATCAAAACGCCAGCGGCTGTAATGAGCGCGATTGATGACTGTTTGGCTTTACTGCAGGGTAATGAACTAGAATCCAGTCTGAGGAGGAAAAAAATATGAATATTCATGAAGCTGTGCTCCTGCCTTTGATGATTAAAGAAATTTTTAATATTCAAATAAGCGCTTGCCAAGTGATTAACAAAGAACAAGCACGCAGGAATATGGAAATGGAGCTGTGGAAGATTTGGGAGTCACAGTCTGTGCAGAAAAGACAGCACAAAATTTCATAAACAAGATAGGCAGATAACCCAATTCAAATCTGAGCAAATAAATGGGGGGAGGAAAAAATCCCCTTATTTTTCAACAGTTTGGATATTGTATCAGTCACTTTGTTTTAGAGTGCAAAGAGAATAAAAGCAACCTATGCAAGAAGACAAGGGGAAAAAAACAAACCCTAAGAAACCCAACACAGCAATTACAAAGTAAGAAACCTGGGTGAGAAACCGATAGGAAAATGATGGCTAAGTCCATCATCTGCTGTGGGCCATTGCTTTTCAAAAGCAGGAGCCTGCCTGATGCTGAGAGCTTACTGGCTACTGGGAACTGCCAACTTGTTGTATACGACTGGCATGAGCCAAAATTACCCTGAAATAGCCAAGACCTGCTGTCAAATCCCTTTCCTCAGCTAGGCGGTGAATCGTGGGGCTTGACCACTGCCTGGGAGAGAAGTGAGTGCAACAGAAAGAAATATTATTGCCAGGAGAACAAAAAAAAAAGTGGAAAAAATAAAGTGCAGAAGGAAGGTGTAAGGAGGTCTCAGCTGCCCACACCGGTAATCAGTTGATAAGAAATGTGTTTTCTGTGCCTGAGCCAGAGAAGTCCTCCACTCCCCACAGGCTTCTGAACAAGGATACAAAAATCCAGCCACGTTAAGAAATTTCTGTTAAGTTCAGGCTCGCACAGTTTAATAGCTTCACAAAGGATTCACACTGAAGCACATAATAACAATATTAGCTGCTAAAATGACATTGCAGTTAAAATACATTTAATTAGCAGCCAGCAACATCTTTTCTTTTTCTTTTTTTGCAAAACAGTTAACTTCAGGGCTAACTTATACCAGGATGAAATGTGATTGAGCTCTGTTACTCAAAAAACAGAGTAAGGATGTCTTCAAACTCATAGGGCATTGGAAAAATGACTCACCTTCTTTGTTATTAGATCCTGGGGTTTCACAGGCCTGTTTGTCTTTTCTGCAGATCTTTAAAACCTCTGGTTAATGATTTCCTATTTTAAAGTCTAAAGAAAGCATAGCCTAGGTACCACTTAATAATTAGCAGGTGTCTTCACAATGTAACATTTCATCTCTACTTTAAAAAATAAAATAACAATAATCATAACAGCATGAGGACAATGTTACAAAATGCACATAACAGCCATGACCAGAACCTTCAGAGCTGCCATGAAAACACACCATGGAGCTAATGGGTAATGGGATTTTTTCCTCCCATATCTACTACAAAAATACCAACTATTGATGTACCACAGAAAAGAAGAAGAAAAAAAAAAAAAGAAAAAAAAAAAAAAAAAAAAAAAGGAAAAAAAAACCAAAAAAACCCACCTCCTAAGTGTAAGTAAAGATAAGGTTAAATGCTGTGCAGGGGGATTGTTGGGAGTCTTTCTTCTGAATAATGCTAAGACCTTTCAGAGAAGCCTGTTGTCTCTAGGTGTGTGTGGGTGGGTGAGGTGTGATATTACATAAGGCACAGGCAGCAGGGGCTGTGCACAACCATACTGACTACGACACTTGACTGTGAAACCCAGCTTTCCATTTCGTGGACTCTTCATAGCTTGTGTCAGACCCTTGAACACTGTAAATGTTATCCTTTGTCTATGAGACGTCTTGGCTTTATTTTAATCAATGCATTTTCTTTCTTAATGACAGAAAAGAAACCACCAGCTCATATAGTTGGTTGCTTTGAAGCCCAGTTGAGTCCTACCATATAAACGTGAACACTTAATATTAATTCCACATTTTCTTTCTTTCTTTTAAAGCACCTCATTTACATATTTCTGAAGAATAATGATACTTCTGCAGGTGAACACACATTTCAGCATATGGATTCAACGGGAAAAAAAGAGTCAATATTGTTAAATCAGACCTTAAATTTAAGTGGCTTGAATTGAGCATGCAGCTGTGGTTGCCTCTCAGTAGTGAGATGCTGTAATAATAATAAGAATAATAAAACCACAATAATAATAATAATAATAACAATAATAATAAAAATATGCCTTTCATTTCTCTAGTGCCTTCCACACAGATCTGGAAACATTTTACAAAGACAAATAAACTGACCTTGGGACACCCCATGTGGTTAATAAATATCCTAATACATCTAAATATCCTGGTTTGAGCATGCAACTCTTCTCATTGCCTAAAAATCCACAGTTTAGTTCATCCGCATATTTGAGAATGGCATTTTAGTGGCTCAGACATCAAGAGCAGTTTGTGGAGATTTTTACTTACCTAAGAGACCATGTGAGTTCCAAGAAGTAGCCCACACTATGCCTGCAAGATTGATTATTCAGTGCCAAAGCCCTCTTTTAAGAAATGGGGGTGTGGGTTGTCACTGGTTCTGCTCAGCGGCTGGGGTGGGAGGCCCAGAGGCATTCAGGTGCCACAGAGCAGCATCTCAACGAGATGGGTCCCTGCAGGGAACCCACCCCATACGCCCCACCCCCTTCCACCTGGTGCTCATCCAAACCTGCTCCCAGCCCTCTGTGCTTGGAACATGAAGCTAAGCAAAAAAATTGAAATATCTTGGCCTATCCCAATTAATCACACAAAAAAGGACTTTTGCACACCCCAAGGCTGCACTCATTGCTTTCTCCTGCTGTGCCCTCTGACCATCCGACTGATACAAGTCTTTGTCCCAGAAGTACTGTATCCCTCTGCTATGACAGCAAACAGGAGCATGACAGGGGAAAGAAGGGCAGGATTGGGCCTAAAACACCATAAGGCATAAGATCAACAGACATGATGTAAGTATACCATAGGAAACAAGGGCATTTTCTCATCTCAGGAGGGTTGTCTTGCAGACATATAGGGCTCTGGGCTGGGAAGGGAACCACAGCACACACCCCAGGGCATGAGCCACCCCTCCTGGAGCTCAGCTTTACCCTTTCCACCCTCCCCCTCTCTGGTCTGTTCAGCCCCAAAAGACTTGCAAAGTAGAGTCTGGCTTTAGCTCCAGAGATGCAGTGTCAAACACAATGGTGCCCTGATCTGACCTGCAATGTCCAGAAGCTACCACAATAAACTAACAAATAACAATAATCATTTGTGGAGTTTGTTTTCCAGAAGGCAAAAAGGGTTGACAATAAACAGTTCATCAATTTTCCCAAGTTTGTTCCCCAACTCTTGTAATTAAGTCCTGGGGAGTTTCAATGGTTTTAAAAATCTTTGTGGGGATTAAAATTTTTAGTCCTCATTAGACCATGAATATTTCTATATACCAGCAAATATTCCTGATGTAATAGAAACATATAAGCACCCCTATGGATGATGACTGCAATATAACAAGCAGAATTAATAAAGGAATTCAGTGGATAAAAAGAGATGTTTCCAAAAAGCAAAATTATACATAGAGGCAGCTCGGGAGAGAAATACCACTACAGATAATCTGAAGGCTTGACCACAGGAGCATGGTCGAGAGGCTAAAATGAAGGAAGTGAAGTAGTCAGGGAAAAGCCCCAGATATGCAGGAGTCCATAACACTGTTGGACTTCTCCTCTGCTTTGACAATTCAGGATTGAGCCCTGCTCACACTGGCAGACACTGCACTGCACACACGTATCCTCAAGCAGAATACGGCCTCTGGAAAAGACAATAGCAGGATTTGCTGCTTGGTTAAGTATCTCTCCCTTCCTCTAAAGTTTGCCCTCTGCTAGTATTTTTTAATTTTTCCTCTATCTCACACCTTAAAAAAAAATATGTTACAAAATTGGACTGGATGAGACTTTAACAACTCTTCTGCTGTTTGGCAGCAAAAAACAGCTTCTAGAAGGGGAGGGAAGTTGGGGAAAGAAAGAGAGGTAGATGAAGTCACCCTACCCCTCTGTGCCTCAGTCTCCCCATCTGTTAAAATCAGCTAATGACATCCACCTGATTTCATTAAATGTCCTGGAAACTAAAAAGACATTGTAAAAGCAATATATTAAGCAGCAGCAGTGTTAACTGTTTCAGTGCTGGAAATGTGATGGAGGATCACCAGGTGATGCTGATGCCTCTGCAAAGCAGACAAACTAATATACAGACATAATGTAGGCACACGGTAAGTGCTGAATTTCAATGTGAAAAATAATCTACCTGCCTAGCATGATACATTCATACATTAACTTAAAGTAATATAGCAGTGTTTGAGGAGGTCTCCTTAATATGCACATTTTTACAATTTGCAAATTTTCCCTTGTGCACAGAGCATGTTCACACTCAGCAGAGCATTTCACTAACACCAAGTCAACTTAACCAAGAAAAGTAAGGCAAGTGATTTAGAGACAGGGAAAAGCAACAGATATTTTCAAAACGAGGACTGCCTTTCAGTTTTGGATCTCTCAGGGGAAAACCAATCCAGCTGAATGTGTACAAGCAGGCCTGAGTCTGATAACTGAATCTGTCAAATTAAACGAGCAGAGCAATCAACTGGAGATGGTAAAACAATCCACCAACTGAGGGGAACCCTGAGGATCTAAAGCTTCAGTCCTCAATTTACCGGGCACAGCACAACTGAGTAAATAATGTTCTCTGAATGGTAAAAAGGCCAGAAAATTAATTAGCTTTTCAGTAACAAAAGAAAGCAGACAAATAAACCAGCAACCAGGAATCTGGTTCAGACTACAATGTAAGTTAGAAAAGGGAATTAATAAGCCGAGGTTTCATTTGCTTAAGGAAGCATGCTGCAAACCTGCGCCAAATACTGCTGCTAAACAGCACAATTAAAAGTTTCACCCAAAGATTTGGATCCAAGCCAAATTTGGCCAGTCACAAGAGCTAATTATACAGGATAACTGAACCCTGCACCAGGAGAGGTAAAATGCAAGTACAGTATAAAAAGAATTACTTACTCCTTCCAGTATGACACAAAGCTAAGAGCAAAGCCAACTACAAAAACAATTCTGTGTACAGGACATTTTTTCTGAAGCATATTTTTTCTGGACCAGATTTCTCAGTAATTTGCAATTCACCCATTTGTTTGTGAATGGCCAATAGCATCTTTCTCCATGAGATAAAAGTATGAAATTCAAAAAAGACTTTTTATTATCAGGTGTGCTTGAAATGAAAACTGATTACCAAGGAAGGTGTCTTGAAAAAAAATTTATAACAGAAATACTGTACAAATCAAGATGAAGCAAAAAAAAAATCCTTCCAACATCCATACTCAAGATGAGGAAGAGGTATTAAATATACAACTATTACCTCATTAAAACAGTGGCTAGTGGGTTTTTGTTTTGTTTCTGATGAAAATGCCAATATACTAAAACAGCAGCTTATAGCTGTATATTCCTGTCTAACCAAATCTTTCTACAACCTCCTGCATTACGAGCAAAATCTCTAAAATGTCACCAACCAAAAAAACCTGAACTACCTTGTAATTAGTTTCAACAAAGTAGTCCTTTTAACCCTCATTTTCTAGATGTAGATGGCATTTCCGAAATAAGCATTATGAACCTTTCTTAAGGACAAGGAAACTGTAAAATAAGAAGCAGCGATCCAGTAGTTCTTCCTCTAAGCAAGCCTTTTTTTTCCTTGTAATAAATTCAAATCCAGTCTTCACCTTCTTAATAGGTGATCAGAGAAAATATGCATGCACACCTAAACTGCTACAACAAACCTTATTTTTTAAATAACACTTCGATCTCTAAAATAATAAAGACTGCTGTAATATGTTAGCACTGGTATCATTATTCCTCATGATTCAATATTCTAATGACTGGCTGTAACAGAGGTTTTATGTTCTGCTGAGGTTTATACCACTATTTAATGTAATTAAGCAAACTGGCAGCAAATGCCTCTATGGAAATACCATTTCTATCGCAGAGTATTCCCACCAGATATTTTGAGGAATCATAGCTTACAAACTTTGATTCTGTTTATTTTTTCCCCTTCTCTGAAACTGATCTGGCATTTCTTGGACTTAGTAAAGTGGAAGAAGGAATTAATTTGACTTCTGTAGTCATGTTATTATTGACAATACTAATAATCTATGACAAATGGGCCATCCCTGGTTCTCTCTTTAAGCAGGCATTGCAGCCTGCAACATCACTTTGTAAAACCCCAGGGCTGGACTTCGCTCATGCAGAGAGCCCTGTGAGTGCACCAGCAGTGGGGTTTTAAGTAAGCCATTAAAATGCTAATATTCAGCATGGGCCAGATCCCGGTTACCACTGAAAGCAGAACTAAAGCTCCTCGGGAGACAGGATAAGGCCCTTCCAATGTGATCAAAGAGTAAATACATGCAAAGCTCTGATGGGAAAAAGGATCTTTTTTCTAATTTTAAAACCAAACAAGCAGAGTCCACCAGGCTCATAATCCATGTTACCGTCACATCTGAGATCACTGACATCTGGGATAACACCATTGAGGAGGATGGGTCCACGCTGAAAAAGTTGCCACCTGAGGTCAAAGAGGAGTGTTTAATACACACCCAGGATTCTCTCAAAACAGAGTTCATTACCTTTCGGGCTACATTCCCCTCCACTCAACACAGTCCTGCTGACAATAGCAGATGTGCCATATACATGCAAATATGCATGGCTTTGTCATATTTGCATTCACCCCACCTTGCAAAAGAAGCTCAGCCCCTTTGGCAGCCTTCATTAAAGCAAGAGGTTTATGCGGCCACCCAGAACAGAGGGTCAGGACAGAATTCAGCCCCAAAACCAGAGTTCACCCACTGCCTGCTACTACAGAGCTCACAGGCTGACTTGTTTAAAATAAAAGGCTCAATTACCTGTCCTTCCCAGCTGCAAAGCTCTCTGTGGAGTGAAAAAAACAAGTAACAGTGAAACAAAACCCACACCCACTTGGGGGGGAACAAGACAAGGAATGATAACGAGAAAGGAAAAATGTCTGGTTCCTATTATTTCTGTCTGCAGTGCTTTCACCTCCTCAAACAGCTCAAAGGAGGGCTTCTGGAACAGAAGTTCAACTTTCCTAAATCTGGGCTCCTAAACTGCCAGGATCTGGTTACATTTTCTCCTTCTACAGATTTTAATACTTTTATTCTGTATCCTAATAAGGCTGGGGGGAGAAGGAGCATCTCAGTGTCACTATAAGAAAGAAGTCACCAGATTTTGTGATCCAGCAGCTTCTTTGGCAGAGAGAACTGCTGGCTGGCATAATCTACTCGCTTGACAAAACTACTATTTCTGGGCACAGGCTCAAAAACAGGTAGGAAGCAAACGCTGAGAAATAAGGAAGTAAAAACAGCCAACAGATTTTTCACTACCAAGAACGCCAAGAGTAAACATGATTTATTTAGCTGTGTTTAACATGTCTCTTTTGCACTAGACTGCAGAAATCTGCTTGCATTTAGAGCAGGAGGAGGAGGAGGTGAGGGGGAGGGGACGAAAAGGGAATCCATTACTGTGCTCCGCTGGTACTTTCTGAATTGTTCAGTCACACAGTTTTATTGAGTACAAGTATTTTCTAGCCCAAAATATATTCATGTGTCAGAAGAAAGCAGCACTAATCTGCTGTTAATTAACAAGCTGCTGCTAACAAAAGATGAAGGACTCAATTCATATAAACAATATTTACGTGGGTGTCGCATGATTTTGTCACAGATCTTTTCTTCCTACCCCCCCTTCCCCCTGCCTCCTCCTCTTCTTCAGCACCCAATTGCAGGCATGCAGCACAGAAGAGCTTCAGCTCCTCTTGGGACCAACACCCACAGCAGTGGCAAGGACACTCATCCTCATCCCAACCCAGCCAAACTTGGACAAGATCTTGCCTGAGGCGCCCAACTCTGGA
This sequence comes from Heliangelus exortis, assembly GCF_036169615.1. Taxonomy (NCBI): domain Eukaryota; kingdom Metazoa; phylum Chordata; class Aves; order Apodiformes; family Trochilidae; genus Heliangelus; species Heliangelus exortis. The sequence continues at coordinate 12,662,269 of NC_092426.1, read as the reverse complement.
GCTGCCATCTCTCTGTGCGGGGAAGGGCGCTATCACACACCCGCAAGTGAAATTTCCTTAGATTCTTACTCAATTATGAGGCAGTAGCCATCTTCTGGCTCCATGTCCATAGTGGCAACGCTGCCAAGGCTCTGGGAAGTGGCACAGAGACTCCTACCCCTCCATCCATCCTCACAAGCAGCATGTGAGCTGTGAGAGGGGACAGGTGAGATCGCTGCCTTCCCCAGTGCCCTGACTATGATTTCACATTTGTTTAATACAACCATTCTGCCAAGGACATTTGGGAGGGGGGCAAGCTGCTAACAGCACAGAGACCTAGAGGGATTTGGGCTTGTTCAAAAATCAGTGCATGCACAAAAGGGTAGGGCTGTGAGCAGTGACCCAGAGGGCAGGCTCTCCTCACAATAGCCCTGCTGCCACCACCCACTCCCTGCTGTCATTTCGGATGGTAGCATTTCTGGCCCCATCCAGGGAGGTACTGAGCACAGCAGGCTGCCCCAAGCCCCTGCTGGATGCAGTCGGGTACTTTGGAAAATCAAGCCATTCACATATTTTCTGCCTCATCTGAGAAATGAGAGTGCCTATCTGCATATCTCCTGTGGGCGGCTTAAAGCTGGCACTGGCAAAGATATGAGAGAGTTAAAACCAACAGCAACGAACACTAAAAATTCCTGGACTTGCTCCATTCCTGGAAACAAAGGTGGGATTGCAGGGTTGGAGAAAGGGCTGATGGTCTTCTGCACTTTACCCATCAAACCACACAGACCTGCCCTAGAGAGGGTTCACAGGGCATGGGGTTTAGGCTCTGCTCAAGCACTGCCATCACATAGCCAGGGCTGGAAGAAGTGTAGGGAGAGGAGGCTGGAAACAGAAGTATTCAAGAGTGATTTTGGAAGTGCCAAGGTTCTCCCATGATGGCACTCTGGGGTGGTGTTCATGCTAGCACAGTGCCCTGCACACCCAAGTCAGTGTCTTGCCCCAGAGCCACAGTTTCTTCGTAAGAGACAAACTCTGCTGGAACTTATGTACATCTGCCTCTTCACATTTCCTCTCTGCACCCTTACCCTGTTCCCCAAAGCATGGGTATTTCACTGCAGAAGTCACAGCCACCAGATTAGCACATCCCTGCACCCAGCCCCACTTACCAGTTGCAGCTCTCCCCTGTTGAGGCTCCTGCCCCAGGACCTGCTCTGGGTGCTGCCCAGGCAGGAGCCTCCAAGAGCGACCTGCCCTAAATGTAAACAAGTATCCATTGTTTCCCTCTCTTCCCATCTTGTGCACATCCATTTCCCCTTTGCAATTTCTAGGCCAGAATTTTAACAAAGTCCCGACCTGGGCTGTTCCAAAGACCTATGGTGGTTTTTTTGGTTTGGTTTGGGTTTTTTTCTTTCTTTTTTTTTCTTTTTTTTTTTTTTTTTTTTTAACAGTGATATTTGAAACACTGACATTTACAATTTGAAAAGCAAAGAAAACACATTTAAACAAGCATCTTAAAAGAGCTCATGAAAGCAAAACAGATCCATCTGTATTACTTTCTCCACCCTCTATCACTCTAAAAAATAAACCTTTCCAGACATCAGAGAAGTCTCCCAACAGCAAAGACAACAGAAGTTCCCCGGCTTCCAGCTGAGGGACTGAGGACAACCCAGTCGCTGGTGCACCACCCCACCTCAGCAATGCCTGCTGGAAGCAGCCAGTCACCCAGCACAAACCCTAGCCATAGCATCAACAAGGGTCCAGCACCAAAGTAGACCTCATCAATACAGCTCATCAGTCTTTCCACAGAAGCAGGTGTGTTTGGTAGGGGTCTCTGAGACACAAGATACTGCTGCATCCATAAAACCTCCTCAGGTAAGAAGCATTGAGAATTTAAAGTGTTTTTCTCATCCACACAACAGACATAGAAAGGATGAGACCAGTCCAAGATAAGACACTGCTAAAAAACCCTGACCTGAGGGACAAGTACTTATGGTTTCCAGCAAAGATGTCCTTCATTTCCGTGTGCTTGCACTGCAAACAGAAAAGTACCTTATTGCACCTTATAAAGTAATAGTTCTGATTGGATATTCTTCATCAACTTCAATATCAAAAATAAAGTGCATCATCTTCTATGATTTGCACAATGAAGTTAGCATCCTTCAGCAGAGTTTGAGGGGGCTACAGTGGGAGGTTCAGACATTTTCTTTGGTGGATTTGGGGGTTACTGTCTTAACTTCTTTCTCCAAGAAGGTGCTGTATCATAAACATTAATCAAACACTGTATTCTGCTTTTTAGTCTTGAACAATTATGAGTACAGTTTTGTGATCTTTAGCCATATTTACTGATACTCAAAGGCAGATTCTATCTTGTTAGATTGTTATAAATGGGACCCCAGGGAATCGGCACACAGGCAGAGGCAGATGTGAGAGAGCCTTCTCAGAGCTCGGGTGTGCTTCAGTTTCTACTGCTGAAATTATGAATGTTTTGGAGGAAAGCAAAAAAAAAAAAAAGAGAAAAAAAATTTTAGAATCCTCTGCCAGATCATTACAATAAGCTGTCCGTAGACTATAAAATAAAAAGTTCCATTTTGCTGAACTTAAATTTTTTAAGGCTGCTACATTTCAGAGTGTGGTTTACATGTGCCAGCCACTTGTATGCACAAAAATTTCAGAGTCAGACAGAAATGGTTTCTGGTTATAAACCATTAAAGAAAGAAACCCACAAATTCTGTCTTGTTCTCTCTTAGTTAAATATATTGTTTCTCCTCCAGACCTGCTTCATAATACCATAAAATAGAGGCATGTTTCTGACACTAGATTTGAGAAGCTGTCACATTAAAGGTGAACTTTTAATCTGCTCTAGACAAACAGAACACATTTTTTATTTCCAGAATAACAGCTCTGGAGAAATGTTTAAACAAGAATTTAAGAGCTCTGTAGTAAAGCCACATATAGAGTTTTCAGACAGCTACTGGGCTTGAGCTTCCTTTCTTTGTTGCTGTCTTTTTTAAATTCTTGTAAATACCTTACTAAAAAGTAGACTTTTTGGAGCAGAGTAATCAAGATGTACGGTAAAGTTAACCTCTAGGCTTGTTTTTATTTCTAGCTAAGAAAAAATAAATGTGTAAACTGAAACACAGGCCTGAATTTCTAGCTATTCATCCCCATCTTTTTATTTTCTTGGGACTCACAATCGAATACTTTTAAGAAGTTAATTGTGTCACAATTAGTAACACATTAATCCTGCAATATTTTTAATAGCAAGCCAGGTTTTTCCCCAAGGCACTTAAAAATGGCAGGCTTGGCTATACTCTCCTTTTTTTAAAACTCCCATGCACTTTCTTCTTTAAAAACCTCCCACATGCATTTCACTTGGTCTGAAAATACCAGCATAGATCTTAATCCTGCCAACGCTTACAGACACGCTTAACTTTCTGCACATCAGTAATCCTGCTGACTACGAGGGGACTGCTGGGGCACCTACAGCTCGGCTCAGGCTAAGGATGAAATCCTGCCTTTGGTAAAACCAATGGCAAACCCCTCACTAATGTCAATAAGGCTATGCTTTGACACCTAGTTTGTTGCAGGACTGGGACCATCCTCATTTCAAGGTACTTTCCCAGGCTCTTGGGTTTGGTTTCTTTCCTTTTTTCTTCCTGCTGTTACCCCACCACCACCTCCCACACTCACTCCCGTGGGGCCCCATACTGAGACCACTTGAAAACTTTTGCCTTTACAATTCCTCTGTGAGGGAAACCCCTTTGCTCAAATGGAAAACATCCTTTACAGGTAAAGCTGAAAGAAACCATTTTGCCCTGCTGCAGGATGTTTTTGAGTAAACTAATTAAAACCTGAGAACTTTTTTTTCCAGATGATGCCAAAAAGCAATCATTAATATGAACTGAAGTAAAATAGGAAGCTCCAGACATTTAAAATTAGCTGTAAGGGTAGAAAAAAAAAAAGGAGGGGGGGGGGGAGGGGGGGATGAGAGGGAGGAAATAAAAGAGGAGGGTTTTTTAAGAGGTTTTTTTATAATTTTACTGTAAAGCCAAGTCTGTGCAGATTGGATTGCATGGGGTTAAAATGAATTGAGGGGACTGGGGAGGGTGTTGTGCTGTACAGTGAGGGGTGGAAGAAGAGGAGGGGGAAGTATCGGCAGCCGGCTGGGAAGCGCTGCAATGCTGTGAAGAGCGGGCAGAAGTGAGCAAACCAGCTGAACCGCTTGCGGAATTAATCAGTAACAAAGAGGCTGGAGCTGTTGGCGGGCTTCAGCCCTTGAACCTGGACTCTGCTCTATAAATTTCAACTTGGAATGGCTCTCTACTTGTTGAAAGACAGGTTGGCTCCAGGCCAAGCCATGGGGGAAAAGAAAAAAAAAGAAAAGAAAAAAAAAGAGAAAAAAGAAAAAAAATTTTTTTCTTGCTCGGGAAACTTCCCTTCAGTTTCTAAGTCTTTTTATGAGCTAGTAATAGGGCGCTCCAGAAAACGAGAAACAAAAAGCTGGTACTGAAAGAAAAAAAATGAGCCAGGAGTTGGTTTATTAAAGAAAATAAAACAAGTAAGTGCTAAATTGAAATCTGGATTTTGACTGCACGCAAGTATATCAGTTAAAATAGAAGATTTCAGAGTGCCATGTCAATAATTTAAAGGAGACTTTTACAGTTACATTAGCTGGCTACAGGTTTGACTCTGAAAATAATAAAAGTCTTAAAAGAAGAAGAGGGCTGTTTAATTCCTGTCTGCAGGCTCATCTTGTTCTCTCCTCCACCACTCCACCTTGTTTAAATGACCATTACAAAAGCAGTGTGGTATAAAAAACATGTTGAACCATCAGTATGCATGCATCAGCTGCCATTCAGCTGCTTCTCTTTCCTTTTTTTATTTTTCCCCTCTTCAAACAGCAGCATTCCGGAGAACCAATACTCTCCTCAGCCTCTGCCCATTGCCAGTGCAGTTTCAGCCACAAATACCTTGTAGCCACTGCTTTCCCAGCGTGACCAGACAAGGAGTGGGCTGGGACAGAGTGATGGGCTGGAGTGGTGGGGGGAGCTGTCAAACTGGGAAGAAAGAAGGCAAACATCTATTCAAAGGCCAGATGCGCTGAGCGAGGTCAGCTGCGGAGACACAGCCCCTTGCAGCAGCTATGCAATTATATCCAAAGTCTACACAGCACCGAGTGTCCTGCAACCTGCATCCAACGGCTGGACCAGAGGATCTAAGGCAGCTGGAAGAAAGTGTATAATGATTTTAATTGCTCTTCCAAGATGCTAAAGGGTAGGTGAGATGCTCTTTAGCTAGAGCAGGGGGCTGATGCTCTATACCGCTCGAAAGAATGTGTGCAGATAAAATACCCTAATGAGACAGTGAAGAGAGAAATATGCTAAGTGCCAGCCGTGATCAAAAGGTGAAATAAAATATCAGAGTAAAATGCAGCCTAATCAGAGCATGGAGGACAGGGATACACAATCTCTTCACCAAAAGTGGCTGTTAAGGTAAATTAGATTAATCACTCCCACTTCCTTCCTCCCCAGACTCCCCTATTTTTAATGAAGGGGCTTATTCCTGTATAGCTGAACACTGTCCAAGACTGCTGGACATTTAAAGCTATATATGTAACACGCCTGTGACAGACACATCCTGTACTTCCACTTTCCAAGAAAACTGAGATCTGCTACTTGGTAGGTCTTTTCCATCTGCAGCTTTTATGACCCTGATGAAGGACCAGCGAGCAGGGTCCTCCCCTTCTTGCTCAAAAAATAGACTATCAAATGCCAGAAGAAAGAGCAAGTTTAAGAGCTGTTGGGCTTAACGGTGGTTTGTGCTGATCACGCTCAAATCTTTTTGCAAAGGCACACATGCAAAGAGGAAAAAACAACAACCGCTAAGTAACCACTTCACATCTGCCATTAAGATTATTAAACTCCTTACAAGCGGTATCTACCCCACCTTCCCCACTACACACAAATGTACACACACCCCCAAGCTCTTCAGCGTGGCAACTGGGAGCCAAGACAGCTCTCCTCTCCCCGCTGCAGCAACCGCATTTGTTCCTGTTAAGGGGTTAACGATTCGTTTCCACTACTTCTCTCGAGAAAACCTACAATGAAAACATTGGCTCACGAAAGCATTCTCACTGCCAGAATGCCACAGCGCGAGTGAAAAGTCCGTTTTGTTTTCATTACATCTCTGGGATTTCCGGCTTAACTCCTGAGTTTAGACACCAAATCCCTAGATACCCCACCCACCCATTTTTTTTCTTCTTCTTTTTTTTTTTTTTTTTTTTTTTTTAAATAAGTTATACTGCACAGCCCACCAATTACCATTTGGAGGTTAGGAGAGAATGGGGAGAAGAAACCATGCTGAAAAGGATGCTCTAGCTGGAATGAGCAAGCACTCGCATGCCTCCCAAGCTAGCGCTACCCAGTTTTTCTTGGCTTCCAGGGTTGTCTGCTGAGAAACAGCTTATTTCTATAACTGGCTTCTCTCCTCTATTTGTCACCCTCCAGGCTCCCATCTTCCCACTCGGCCATTGAAGCCAGTGCTGAAACTCAGCCCCAAATCTATGCCCTTTGAAGTTATGTGACATGACATAGAAATCCAAGCCTTTCTTGTACAAAAAGTATGATTACTTCACAGGATTTTTTTTTTGCTTCAGTTATGATAGAAAAATGTTCCAGTCTCAAAAAAAATCCAGAAAGGTTCAACCTTTATGTCACAGCTGATTTGGTCACTGTGTATAAGCAGTGAAGTTCAAACATGGTCTGAGAAAGAAAAACAGTCTGTGGAAAAGACATGAAGGGAGGCAGTCTCATGCTATCCTGCTGAAGCAAAGGAATCGTTTCTGTGCCCTTATGTATTTATTCACCGTAGCATAGGAACAGCAACTTTTTCCATCCATGTGGTAACTTTCCTGCCTTATAGTACTTCCATGCAACTAGCTTTCCTTCAGCTACATCGTAGTGCAAAATTTGCCTATGTAAACGCATAAACTTGGGATTTTTTCAGTCAATACTCCACTGAGCACAAGCCTATTGCTATTAGTCATATCCACAACAATGCCAAAGCAGTCTGTGGGATGGTTGTGCACTACTTTTACTTTGCTCCTTACAGTTGCTCACAAAATTGTAAAGAAAAGAGAGTAATGACAGGCTTACCAGTGCCTTTTCATCATCTACCATTAGTGTTGTCTAAAAAAACCTACTAATTTTTGCATGCTAATGATAATCAGAGATACACAGAGGTATGCGTGTTTCCCAAACATGGCCCAAGTCATTTCACAAGTGGGCCAAAATAATGGCAAAAAAATACTGTATTGGGTGATATTTTCATTGTGCTCTACCTCTGAGTAAAGCCAGGTCCTTCCACTGAATTAAAACAGAGTAACAGCAGTGCCAAGCTGTTGCAAACAAGCAAGTGTTGCTCTTAAGGAGCAATTCCTGATGTGAATGCACCCCGCAGCAAGAAGAATCTGGCCACGTGTACTGAATGAACTTCTTAAATCCCCTCTCATCAGCCTGCAGAATGGCACTTCTGTCAAAAAGGTTTTACCTAGCATTGTCAGATGTAAAATTAAAGATGACTATAACAAAGAGAGTTAAGAGAACGAGAGAATAACAGCAGCAAGCTCCCGTTTTGCAGCTCTGCACCCCATGCATTTGGGAACAGGTCCCCACTTGTACCACCGAATCAATCTGGCATGGCACAACTGGTTTCAGTTATGGGAGTTATCCTAGGTGAAACCAGGGTGAAGTGGGATGAGCCAGACCCTCCAATGCTGCTCCAGCATCAGCACCCACCATCCCAGTCTCGCGGGAATCCAGCCAACCGCACACAAGGCGCAAAAAATAACTTTGAAAAACAGGATGGTGAAAGGAACAAAACAAAAAGCTAAAATCAGCGGGGAGTATAAAGGACATAATATTCCTCAAATTATGTTTATAGTCTGATTTTAAAACTCAAGTGTGATTAATTTCATTAGTAACTCTCAGGGATGCAGGGAAAGCCTCAGAGCCAGGCAGGGTTGGACCCCAGGCAGGACACAGCTGGGGGCAAGCTGAGATGGAGGCAGGGAGAGGGTGGCCAGTGGCCCCAGGCCGGGGCTCGGCAGAGGGTGCTGGAGCTGCGCCACATGGGTGTGGTGGAGTTCAAGCGAGGGGAAGAAAGGGTTTCGTAATCGGCAGGTTTCTCACCTTTAACTCTTGCCGGGTTTGCAGAGTGCTTAGCGCTGCCCTGGTGAGAGCAGCCACAGCCCTGCCTCTCACTGCCAGCCTGGGGACATGCCGATGATGTAGGGCTGCCTAGCTGCCACGGCATCCCCTCGGCACCGGCCCTCTTAAGGGTCCCCTAAAAGGGAGATCACTCATCATGGAAAGCCTTCACCTCTGGCCTCACCAGAGGCCCTAAAACTTTAAGCCGTTGATGCTTCGACAGCCCCTGGTAATGCTTGAAGCCATAGAAGAACAGAACTCCTGTAAGCTGGTGGGCTGGGGGTGCCCTGTCCCCAGAGGAGAGCCAGGGTCCCCTGACATGCCCCCTGCCCTGCCTGTGCACAAGCAGAGCCCTTTGTGGGATCACCCAGCTTGTTTGTCTCCCCACAACCTCGGTGGAGGCCCTGGGGACAGGAGGCTCACTCATTAATCCCACTCTTGGGGGAACTGCACATGACACGTCTTATGTGTCATCTGCTCCCTTCCCCCCTCCCCAGTCCTTCTCAGCAACAACAATTAGCAAAACACATTGCTAAATACCTGGTGAAGTTGCAGAGGAGGAGGCCAGATAACTCTGTGCTCAGGAAAAGCCTCATGAAAAGGACTGCAGCTACAACCTTAGTTTCTCAGACACTGTTAACTCATACTTCTGGAAGCCTCTTCTTCCTTACAGAGTATTTTTCCTGGCCTGGCTTTGACAAGTCACTCCTGCAAGGCCCACTGCCTTGGGGAGGTGCCGGCATCAGGCCCTGGTGCCATGGCAGCCTCAGAAGAGACCGTCCCCTAAGCCCTTTGCTGTCTCGGCCTTGCTCAGGACAGCACTTCCCAGCCTGCCTCAGATGACCACCACCAGCCTCGAGGTGTTTCAGCTCACGTTTTCTTCCCTCACATGTGAAGGCATCACGATGGCTGTTATGAGTCCTAAGTTAATATGGGTGTGCGGGTCCATAATGGTACATTGTAAGTGAATGTCTCAGGGTAGACAGCAATAATAATTAGCTGTCATGATTTGAAAAAAGGATAATCCATGCCATTGAGTTAACAATCACTCACACAACACACATGGATTTAACTAATCTTAATTTGGAGAAAAATAACAATTCTAAATATATCAAATAGCCTATTTCATGGCAACCTGCGGTGGTGTTTATCTCTGGCTTCCAGCACATGCGAGTTATTTAGTTTCTCTCACTGGCAGTTTTACCATTCAAAAGACTGAAATGAACATTCATGGAGCAGGGGTTGCAGTTAAATCCTGCCTCTGACAGGGAGCCTTTTTCCACGATGCACATCTAGTTCAAGTACATAATATATGGAGCCCAGCACTGGTGACTGGGACAGGATGAACGAGGAATTCCAATCAACTCCTTCCCCTTTCCTAGCACTGTCTTCTCTCTACCTCTAATTTGTAGAAACTAACTACACTGTCTTAATGAACCTCTGCTGCCACTGTGGTTATCTGCCTGTGAGAATATACGCTGCCCACAGCATGCTGACCAGCCAGGAAAGCTGGAGAAGGTCTGGTCCATGTGGTGCCTGCCCCATTTAGATTTCCTCCTCTGTGCTGAGATTCTCTGAAACCATCCACCATTAAAACAAGCCAAAAGTACTTCTGCTTTAATTTGGATTATTTCAGAGAGCCCTGCTAAAAAACAGCCTGGTAGCCTTCAAGTGCAGCAAGGCTCATGAGGAAGACAGGAACCATCAAAGGACAGCCAGACCCACATCCCCGGAGCCTTCTTCAGCAAGGACAGGTCACCTGGCAATGCCCAAGATCTGATAAATATGAAAGCTAAAAAGAGGTATAAAATACAACAGTAGCCTAATTTTTTCCAGAATATCTGCCAGTGGTGAAATGAAAGAAGCAATGATTGATACCTCCCAGGCTGTGTTTTGCTGTATGACAATCTGGTTCATTGGTTCAGCTATTTGATACTATCACACCCTCTGTACAAGAGGCAGAATTCATTATCAAACAGGTCAGCCAATTAAAAAAAAAAAAAAAGACTCTACAGGACAGACTCCTCCTAAGCAAGTCACGTCCTCCCAGTGCCAGCTAACACTTTACGGACAGTGTTAACTAAACTAAAGCTCCTTGAAAAGAGCAGATTTACAAGTCACAAGTCAGGAAAAGATGACAGACTTCATTAGCAGCAGGTCTTTAAAAGCTAATTGCAGAGATGAAGTTTCCTTTGTCTCTACTGGTATCTAGAAATGTCAGTTGGAGATTTGTGTTGTATACCTGCCCCCCTTGAAGTGACATAAAGTCTGTTGTGTGGTCAAGAGACCTGCAGTGACCAGAGAAAGCAAAACTGCCAAGCAAACAAGCAAGCAAACAAGAAAGAAAAGCAAAAAGAAAGGGAAAAAAAAAAAGAAAAAATAAATAAAGAAAAGACCTCTGGACGCTGGAGCACCCTCCATCAGGACTGATGCAGTGCTGCATCCCAACATCCTCACGCCCAGAGGGAAGAGGTGCAATGCCAGAGCCAAGCTCAGTGCTTGACATATCCTCGCTACACTCAGACATGGGAAACTGTAAGGTTTGACAGCTTAGTCACACTGGAGATGGTCACGCAAATCATTTTGACCAAATAAGAAGGTCTACAAAAATAACAAGATCAAGGAGAGAAGTTGAAACCTATTTGAGGGCAGCAGCGGTAGCAGCGTATTTCAGGGAGCCAGAGTGGCGAGTGGGTGATTTCTGGTTTCCCTCTTCAAATATAAAGACTCAATTATCTTTGAACAGCTTGCTTTACACATGAATTGACACATTTATTTTACAATAAATAACCAAAAGTTATCTATGTTTCCTTTACTGTTAATCTACACAAAGAAATAATAAACAGAGCTTGTCTACAAAAATGCAACTACTGCAGTCCTCAGAATTCAATTAAGCTAAAATAATTAATGCTTCCACCATATTAAATTACTTTATACATTTGAGCCACTGAAGTTTTTTTTTATTCTTTAATCTTTTTCGCCTTTTTATTTAATAAAAAAAAAAAGTTCTTTTCAAAGGGGGGGCTGGCTAGGAGGGGGAAAAAGAGCATGATTTGCTGTTAAAATGTAATGGTCTCCTTTAGCTGACACAGCATGTAGAGTGTTTTGTGCCTTTGATTAAAATAACATTTTAAATGCTTTGAACAAACATATCTCCCCATACTTCTAAGGGATTATTTTACATATTTCTTGGTGGAATAAAGAAATTCATTCTTCCTGTCGCAGTACAGAAAGGCTAAGAATATCTTTCGTCACATATAAAGTAAAAATACTGTAGGCTGTTGCATTATTACCAAAAAAATAAAAAAAATAGAGGGAGGGGGTGGCGGGGTGGGAGAAAGCTGCCTTAGAGATTAAGTTTCCCTTTTATGAAATCGTATTTAGTCTCTTTTTTTAACAAATCTAACAACAATGCTCTACAGCCGCTCACTGGGAAATACCTTTAATGTTAAATGCAGATTCTGATTTTCTTGGCTAATGCAGAAAGCCTTTCTATTGAAATATAAATAAGGGGTTTGGTATATCCCACTAAAGCCTTTCCAGTGAATGACTTCTGTGGGTTTTTCATGGCTACCCTCCATGGCTGTAATGTGAGGCTTTTATCCTACTATTGAAAACTATCCGCTGCTATTAAAAAAAATATGGAAGGACACTGCACCTTTTTATCTCAGAGCTGGGCTCCTAATTGAGAAAGCATTATTACTGCACTGTTTAGTGACTGTCCCTATCTCCATGCACTGCTGAGAAAATGCCAATCAAATGATAAACCCTTTTATTTTTCTCATTTCAAAATCTTTACTACATATTTTCATTTGATATTCAGTTTAGTCGGAAAGTGATTAGGTGCTCCAGATTGTCTTTTAAATATTTTGTATGCCTTTTCCACAAATGAGCATCCTCCCACCCTTCTCCCCAGCAGATTTTCTGCATGGAAAAAGTGTTACGTTATACTGATGCTGACCCCCAGATGCTGGGATGGGACAGCACCCCCTGTGCTAAGTATAGCCATTAAGATGTTTGTCCGTGCACTGAACTGGGGTGAACTGGGCACAGATTAACAAGAGATGAGATCTGGTCTGCAACAACTGCATAGGTCTCCTAGACCAACCTTATTAAGCACTGGGCACTCTCTGCAAGGGGCTGAGTGCTGTCAGCTCACATATCAATTGAGAGTTCCCAGCACCATTCAGGAGGCCTTCGGCAGACTTGGGGAGAAGGTCCTGAATACTTCTCTGCTCCCACCAAATGGGAAAGAAAACTAGCATTCAAAGCTGCAACATCATGAGATAGTGATCTCTGCCAAGAAATGCATTCATAACTGCAAAAGGATGAGGAAAGCTGAAAAAGGATGAGGAAAGGACGGGGTCTTACAGTAGGGCTGCTTACAACACTACAGCACAGGCTGCCACTGCTAGTGTCCCCAGAGCTACCCACTGCCCCATGCCAAGATGGTGGCTGTGCCCAAAAAAACCTCCTAGAAGCCAACAAGATAGTCAATGGGTGGCGTATGCCCTCACGTGAGAGACAGATCATCTGGAGATCTGAAGACTGGAGCAGTTCAAAGCCCACATTCTGACATATATGATGGCCGTGCCTGTCAGAGATGCTGGGGACTGAATATGAGACCTCCAGTGCTAAAAAGAGGGAATATCTTAAGCTTCACAGCCTCTTACAAGTCTTTTCAGAATCTCCCCATGGGAACATTACTACAGGCAGGATCCTGGACTGTCAGATCTAATCCTGTAAGACAGTTCCTACAGAAATCAAGATAGTGGCACCAAAGACAAATTAGTGCTGGTCTTCTGCATGGAATATAGTCGATTTGAACCAAAAAGTGCTTTTTGAGGGGGGATCCTGCTACATGACATAAAGCTCTCACTATCAGTGAGGAGAGCCTTCCTTTCACTGCTACAAAGCAACACACGGCTGCAGAAGGGAGGAACACCCTGCACAATGGAAGAGATCCCTCACGGGGTGCTCTGCAGGAGCCTCTGCACAGAAGCTTGCCCAGGTGGCTATACCATCACCCACCTGACCATCACTCAGCCAGAGGGTCTGCTTAGTGAATATTAACTGTACTATATCGCAGAATTTTATAGTAAGAAATGCCTGCAATTTGCTCAATTTGGGGTGTGCATGTGAATGGAGGTGTCATCACCCAACTTGACTCCAGCCATTCACAGACACCCAGGACGAGTGGCACAGGCAGCAATGCTGACCAGGAGCCTGAAATCAACCCTAGCAGATGGAACAAGCAATGACTTAATGAAAACCTGCTTTAGCCCTGGCAACCAAATCCTCCTCCCACTGCAGTGAGTGAGAGGACTCTTTCTTCTGTGTTCAGCAAGGTCAGGATTTGGTCCTTCCCAGTAGGTCTGCATGTTACAGAGTATGTCTGAACTGGACTGAACCAAGCATCCCACTGAAGTTCTCTATTCCTCTGTTACAGCTACCTGTTTACAGATACTCCTGAAATAATTTCTGACCTCAATCTTGTGCTTATTCCTATGTGTACAGGCTACCACTGGGCTCTCCTGAGGGACTAAGAGTCCCCTCTCTCCAGGAGTTATCCTTGGAAGATAGGGTGAACAGCCCTGCTGAGCCCTGTGCAGCTGTGAGGATCCTCTGGACCAATGGCTCCTATAAAGAACTATTACTGAAGCATGTGTTTCATGGCAATTTCTAGAGGGCTCTTGTTAAAAGATTACCTAGGCAGTTGATTGAGTGTAAAACATGCTGTACCTGCAATGTTCTCCTGCTTGGGGCAAATTCCTTTTGTAGGCGTGAGAAGACGGTCTTCTTCATCGGGTGTGACTTGGATCCCGATTTCCACTGGCTCTGACACTTTCCTGAGCTCGGCACGTGAGGAGGGGGGAGGGCTGCTCTTATCCATGCTCTTTTCATAGCAGGCACCACCAGTGCCATTGCACTGTTTTCTCTTGTGCTCTATAAAAACCAAGATGTCTCCCAGCGGGAAGTTCATCTGACACTGTCCACAGGTTAACAAGTCGGGGTCTGTCCCGCCTGCGGCGATGCTGATGCCGCCCGGCTCTGCTATTGCCAGGCTCTCATCCTCGTCGGCGAGTGCCGGTTCCACATGGTCAGCTTCTGCTTTACATGGACAAGGAGAAAGAGGAAGGAAAGGGACAAGGGGAGAAGAGAAAGAGATTGCTTTGAATGTTCAGAGACTCTAAAGGATTTATCACAAGAGGCCCAGCCTCCCTTGCCACCAGCCCCCCCACAAAGAAGCCAAGCCTGATTAGATCTTTCTTTTATTTTTCAGCTTTTCCACTCTCCCAGAATGATTTCAATATATTTTGCAACCAAGCCTGCCTGAAACAAAATGGAAAGGCTGACCTGGCATAGCTTTCCTGTCAGCCCCTTCCCACTGCTGCCAGTGCTGCAAGAATATCAGCAAAGAGCCATTTTGCAAGCATTCAAACCCCGAGTCACTCTCAGAAATAGTTCCTCTCTTTTTATCCACCTTCTCATTCCCACCACATCTCCCAGCCATCTGGCCAAGGCTTCATCCAGCAAAGCTTATGCACCCAAACCTCTCCTTGCGTTTCTGAGAGGCGGGGGGCAGTGCTTGTGTGCTCTGACCAAGCAGGACCAGGGTCCATGTGCCAAATAAAATTAGTACCACTTTTTCACATTGCAAAGATACCAGCAAAGTTAAATGACCACCCATTAGAGCAAATTACAGCAAATTCTCTGCAAGAGTAAGGTAAACAGAATATGGTCTCATGAGAAGTTAAGGAGTTTCAAAAGTGTGTACAGTGGAAAAGAGAATGAGGTACTTACTTAATATACTGGAATATTGGCTGAGCCTGAAATCTTCCACTCTATTTGCCTGATGTCAAATACCCCTACAGTTGCTATATAGGTTAATAGTTGTTTTTTGTTTCCATCTTGCCCACAGACCTGATGGATTGCATACCCTTACCTCCAAAAGACTGGGAAAGCATTTCTGAGTGACCTGCATCAGTTTCTAAGAAAAAAGTAACTTCTAATTTCACAATTAATAAAACACGGTCTGTTTTTACTGGGCATTTTGAAGATTATTCTTACATTGTGAAACAATTATGGATCACAATGTATTTCTGGGGCAAAATGTGTTTTTTGGTGTGTTTCTCTTATAACTGCCAAATCATACAAACTTTGGTCTTTACTCAGGCAAAATTTCCACTGACTTTTGCCTAAGGCTGTTTTGCCTCTGCAAGGACTATAGGATTTGGGTTGAACAAAACAGAGGAACTAACAGTATGTAAATCAGCGAGTGAGACCTCTAATCGAATCAGGATTAAAGGAATAGGAGGAAAAAATGTTCTCTATTAGCCTGAGCGGTTTGCTTATGGATTTCCTGGGAAAAGCAAATCACATAAGTATCTCAAAGAAGTGAGACTGAGATAAATAGATGTTATAATCTAGAACTGGATTCTTGTCCTGGCCAAAAACAAAAGGAATTTTGTCCCACTCTTCACTGAACTGAAAAAAAAAAAAATGAAAAAATAAAATAAATAAAATAAAATAAAATAAAATAAAATAAAATAGGAAAAAGTACATGGGAAAGGGACAAGAGTTAGAAGGTGAAAAGTATTACCTGGCAACAAAAATGGTTGAGCCTTAAATAAGGCTGTTTAGAAAAAGAATCATCCCCATTTTCGCCTTCTAGAATAAATAATTGATCGATGTATCTAGTAGCTAGCTGTACAAGTCACATCAGAGCTCACTAACAGCAACAAGGAGAGAAGCAGCAAGGCAACCGGCAGCAGGAGAAGGATGGGGACCCCAGAGAAGTGCCCGAGCACAGATCTTTCTGCTGGAGCAGACGATGGGTACAGGAAGGCTTTGGTTTCCTAACTCACACCAAGCTTACCAAACACGCAGAACAATACTTATTCTGAAAACCAGTAATTACCTTTTCCCCTTAATATAAGTTTAAAAAGCATTTGAAGACAATAGTACGTAATTAATTCACCAATTTATATCATGAAAAGATTCCTCCTTGCCCTAGTGAAAATGTAACCATAACCCTGCCCTGAACAGGGACTGCTGGGAAGGGAGCGGATGCCTGCGAACAGTGTGTCACGATGCAAAAGGTAATTATTTAGTGCTGCAGTTCCCTTTAATGATCTAACATTGAGCAATATTGTTTATATTGAAGAGAGCTTGCACCTTTAATTACCAATTACATATACATCATTTTAGAGCCAAAAGAAAAGGACTGTGAAAAGGGTCCTTTTGAAATGTGCACACTATTTCTAGGAAGAATTCCTATTAAGGGGGAGCAGAGTGTCAAAATATTAAAAAAAACCAACCCACACACAGAGAGGCGCATACAGGCACACAGATACACATGTGGGAGATGGGACAAAGAGCTGAAAAAGACAACACAAAAAACCAGGAACTGAACCAAGGGTTGTAAGGAAAAACAGTGACAGAGGGGTAAAATACACGTTTATTCTAACATTCTTGTAAAGCTGTCTGATTAAAGTCTATCTCTCAAATTGCAAAGGCTGAATTTTGGCATTTATATATATGTATGTGTGTGTATATTTATATATATATGTATGTGTGTGTGTATATATATATATAAAGAAAAACACAGATCTCAACTTCATTTTTTCTTAATGTGAGAATTATTAATTTTTTTTTCTGGCCTACGATTTAAATTGTGTTCTTCAGAAAGAATGGCAAAACTGCTGCTGCATTTGATAAGGGTCCTGACCAGGCATCTGTAGAAACATGAAGGAGGTTTAAACAGCTAAACTGTTGCAAATTCTTTCTTTTTAGTTCTGCACTTTGTTTGAATATTAGTTAAATCCACATATGCCTATTCACTTGCGTTCGCTCACTTTCTCTTTCCAAGGACTCTGCAATAGCATTTTTTTAAAATAACATCTGGTGTTCCTTCCTATTTTGGCAGTTGACACATTACCGAAAATCAGTTTTTCGTTTTCTTGGTACACCGAGCCCTCAAGATCAGTAGTAATTTGGTTTCAAACTATCAAAAAGATTTTTTTACTCAACTCTTTCTGTTTTGAGCTTAATAAATCATCAAGCATGAGAGCAGCTGTACACCCAGAAATGCAAAATCTGTATTATATCCTCTTATCTGGGATGTGGAAAAGAGACGTAAAGGAATGAAAACAAAAATACTGAATGTATCTTCAAATGCATTTTAGCCATTTCAACTTGCATTTTTTTTGTGCAGAATAAAAGAAATTAAAAAAAAAAAAAAAAAGGCTTCCTATTGACAACTCAATTAAGCCATTAAAAACCTGCATTCAAATAACATTACAGGAGAGATTTAAAACCCACAAAAGTGAAAAAAGCCTACAAGTCCAGCCCATAACACATCAGGTCATGCCTGGTTAAGACAACAGCCTAGATCTTAGACTGTTTTAAAAGTCCTTTAATACCAATGGGGCAATTCAGGCCAGTCTCAGTCTAAAGTTCTGACTCCACTTGTGCCTGTGGGTTTCGAATGAGTCGCTTCACATTATTTGAATTTAACTCTGTGGTTTTATTGCTGTTTGTTGGTAGCTCGGTTTGGGGGGAGGAGGGTGTTTCCTCATGAGTATTTATTTAAAATTAATTTATATTTTTTTAAGAAGGAGAAACCAAGCCACACAAAAAGGAGAATGGAAAACATCTCATCTTCCCTACGTGGGAAAAGGAAAAAAATGTAAACGAGCTATTTCCAGCCAGGACTCATGCCCTGGTTCTTCCAGGTGTGTTAAGGTGTGCCTGGCATTTTCCCTGCACCCAGAGATTACTCCAAACAGGACTGCCTCGGCATGGCCTGCCAAAAAAGCACAGCAAGTCAGGGCGGGCACTCTATGGCAACATGAGTGACACTGTTGTTATCTGATGGCTTCATGAAATTATTGCAGCTGGACAATCCGATTCCTTTTTTGTACTTTGAAAAGTATTACACTTGCTGGCTGAACTCTAAGCAGCATGTCCAAGCACTCTCGCTGCTTACCATGCCAAAATACAGTGGAAAAACTCTTTAATTCTATAAAGGCACTATCACAAAACCACCAGCGCTGCTACTTCAGCGTGGTGACATCATTAGAGCATATGTACCCCATGCAAACAATACTCTTGTGCCCAGTATTAAAGCAAATGCACATGCTAACCACTTTCTGTCTGTCAGATGTCTTAAAGTCGAACCATTAATATTGAAAAAGACTGTGTTACTAAAAATCATTTCCAAGGCCTCAAAGGACAGAAATGTGGATGCTTGCTCACAGGGTTTGGGTGAGGCTGGGTCCAGTCAGACGTGATTTATTATCTTTTTATTGCTCTGTCAAAACAAGGTAAGAAGGGATCTAAAAGCTGCCAACCTATTCTTTTCCTTATTTTTCCCATACCACAGAGTCAAAAGGAGGCAGAGAAAGGGGGAAGTGGGAATGATTTGGTGTTGGGCCAAAGTTGAAAGTTGTCGCCTGTGAAGCCTCCCCTCCACGGTCAGTTTCTGCACAAATTGATAACAGGGTAGGTAAGGTGAGCCAGTGTCTTTGCCACAGGGGTGCTCCTGGATGCCGTGCCTTGTGCCCATCACAGGCTACCCCAGAGGCCACCTGTTTCTGGGACAGGCTGTGGCTGCCCAAGGTCCTTTGTGGGTCATAGCACATAGTGCCCAGGCATGGGAAGCCATCTCCAAGTGTGTCACAGCACTCCAAGGGTGCCGTAGTCCACACAGTCACTGCTGCCTTGAAGGCACATCCCGAAAGAGCTCGGCCTAGCTGGGGAGCGAGCACAAAGAAGTGACTTGCTTTTCAGGGTGTTGGCCCAAAGCAGGCCTGAAAATTATGTCCCTTCAATCAACACCCACATGTCACATTTACTGTAACTTCAACATGTTTAACGGAAATAGCTCAGATCACACGCTCTCTGGCTGGGTTATCGCCGAGATCGGTGTCAGGATCCTTGCTGCACAAAGACTAACGCTGCTCAGAGCAGGCGACATGGCTCCTCGCTGTCAAAGTTTATCAATAACCTATTTCCAGAGCCTCCCCACAGCTCCCTGCAGCTGCAAGGTGCTGAGTTGAGCTTACAGCTACCTATTGCATCAGCATCATACTCAGCATTACAAGGCACCACTTATCAGCCATCAATTTTTAAATTTTTCTTAGAACTAGAAAACTATTGTTTGTAGTATTTTATTTTTCATGTCTTTTTTTTTTCTAAATAAAAGGTTGAGGCTGAGTTGGGCAGAAGAAGCTACTTGATGGGGAAGCCGCATAAACCCAGGGGTCCGCAGCTCTGCCTCACTTTCGCAGCCACTCTCAAGCATGTGCGAAGTGCACAAAGGGCGGCGAGAACAGCAGCGAACCCCCGCTGCGCCGTGCCCGGCCCCGGGCAGCCGCCGAACCACCCCCCTCTGGTTGCTCACCCACCCCCCTCTGGTCACCTGCCCCCCGGGGCCGGCCGGGCTGGCCACCGACACCTGCCCGCAGCAGCGGGATGAAGCCCGGCACGGCCCGCCGAGACACCCCTGCTGGGCACCCATAGGCAGGGGACCAAGACCAAGGGATGGAAGGAGGGTGAAGGAAATAATCCGTGTCACTCCGACACTTTAGCGAGCCCTAGGCACAGCTGCGAGTTAGAGGACTTTTCTGCAAGGCTGGTGGGTCAGACACCTTTTGCAGAAGTAGCCTGAATCTCTCAGAAAGCAGTTTAGCTCTCTGTATACACCTGAGACAAAGCAAGTCGAAGTGCTGCCATAAAGAGCCAGGCAATGCATCAGAGTTTTGGGAAAAGAAGAAGGAAATCCACACAATAACTATGCCAGACCCAAGCAGAAAAAAAGCCAAGAATATCCAAGGATCCAAGGATCTCCAACACTTGTCAGATGTTATTTCATCAGAAACTATGTACAGTGTTAAAGAAGGGAGTGGCGTGTCTCCTCTCAAGTAAACTATATATTCATAAAAAATATTTACTGCTTTTGAAAATGTAAAACGCATAGCCTCTTCTATAGACTGCAGAAGCTGTAAATCTCCACAGATAAAATGGGATGTGATGATGTGATATAAAAGCATTCTTTGTTCCCCAGTGAATACATTTGTTTTATTTAAAACTAAACAACAAGGAGAGAAAGCAGCGCTCAGTGCCACAAAAGGAGAAAGAGCAGTATTTGGGTACAGGCTTTGAGCTGCCAAGAGAAGGATATTGGAAGGATAGATTCTTACCCAAGGGTTTAAAAGGCATGATCAAAATTAAGTAATTAGTTTCGAACATGTATTAAACATACAACGGTTCTGTTCTTTTCTTTAATATCAGGCTCAAAAGAGGCTGTGTTTCTCAATTGTGTATGGCACACTGTTGCTCATATACAATTTTCTTAAGCCTTTTTTTTTACTTTCATTGAAGCATATTCATTATAACATTCAGCAAATTTATGGCTTCTTCCAGTGGCTTAGTAAAAGGGGTCATAAAAAAGTTAAGTAAACCAGCATTTTTTTTGCCTTTCCCTTAACTTTGGATTCCTTTTTTATACTATGCTGCCTAGTGCTTAGTCTTTGGAAAGTACCTTGGGCATATCCAGCACAGACACAAATTATCAGCTGCTCCAGGAAAGAAAAAAAAAAAAAGGAATTTCTTGCACTAGGGCAACAAAACAAAAGACTTGCATATGTCAAAAATACAGAACTAAGTCCCAGTGAATGCTGCACCATTAATCAAATCCCCGATCTGGTGTCACTTTTGCCAGTAAAATTATGATATTCTTCTAACCCCCTTCTACTGGCGTGTGCCTGCCACGCATGAAGTGTGTCCCTCTGCTTTAATTTGTTTTCAAATAGCCTGCTTTAGGCAGTTTTTTATACATTCCTTGGAAAGAAAAAAAAAAAAAAAAAAAAGCTTCTACGTAAATCTCAAGCAAGAGTCTACAGTATGGAGCAGGCAACAGCTTTTGGGGAGGAAGACCAGACAGCAAGCGAATTTAACTGATGTTCAGGAGCTGAACACACAGCTGCTTCCGAGTCTGTAACCGTGGGTGCTGAGGAACGGTGTGCAGCCTGCCCAGATACATTTTAAGAAAGTAAATAAACACAAGAGAGGAAGGTGGTGTAGTAAGAGGAGCTGAATGAATCATGCAGCTACTGATGCCTTTTCCCTCCCTCGTTAAAAAGATACATATATATAAATTCATCTACAGCCAGTGCTGATGCCTCACCAAGCATTTTTACAGTACTGCTAACTTTAAAGCAGGCAGTAACCTCCAGCCTTCTTTATATTTCTACACACTTTCTCTGGAGGCTACAGAGGGGAGACCAAATTCAACTGAAAATTGCAGCTCAACCCTGGAGAAAAAAAAAAACTGCAACCATGCAAGATGGAAATGCTCCAGCAAGCAGGCAGAGAGGCATTTTGGGGCAGCAGGTCTCTGTGGGGAGACTTCCACCGGGCTTTGACCTGGGGGAGTGGGACGGGTCAGAGGAGGGAGCTGGAGGAAAGAGAGAGTCGGTGAGCAGAAGCACCAGGACAAAGGAAAGGGGGATCATTGCTTCTCTTGGTAAAAGTTAAAAGTCGTGGAATGGTAGGAAAGTAACACTCAGTGAAGTCTGAGGTTTTGGGAGGGAAGAAGGGAAGATTTTCCCCATAGCTGGGAAACACCAGTATCAGCAGTGGCCTGTGCACTGTGCTCTTCAGTTTACCAGTCTGTCAAATGAGCTGGCTGCTGTCTATATGCTTCCAGCTACCTCAATTCAAACATTAAATCAAGTAGAGAAATCATCAGATAAATTGCTGGCCCTCTCCGCCCAAGAGTGAAGGGTTTTTGTACAGCTGATGACAGCCCTGATCTTTTGTCTGACCTAATTTACTTCTCTTTCAGGTTAGAAAAAAAAGTGCACTTTCCTGTCACGGGATAACCTCCATCCACTTATTGCACCCTAAAAATAAGAAGACACTTGTGCTATATTAACAGTACCATAACTTGATGAGTTTCTCAGGTTGGGTGAAATAAATATCCAATGATCAAAGCTTCCCATGTGTACAATATGGAATTACATATTTGGGTAAGAAAGCGTCCCGCTGAAGTCCGTCCACAAAGAGCAAACTGACTGCAGCAGAGAACAGCTCAAGCCCAGCAGAGCAGCCTGTGAGCTGCTCAGCAGCAACTTCTACATGACAGTTGTGATTTTGTGCTTATTTCTCTAGGAAAAAGAAAATGTTTATTTTCATTTCCAGGAACTGCAGATTTTTATCCTATAAGAACCTGAGGATATAAGCAATGTAAATTACCGAATATCAGATCCTCTCAGCAGAGGTACATGTGGCTTTCTGACATGCAATCAACACCAAATTATGTACGTTTATTTATTGCTGTACACACCTTCTCTGTTTTTACCTCCACTGGAACAACCAAATGTATTTCCATGGGTTTTTTCCCCCCACCAATATATAGAGACGTGCAGGTATGATTACCCCGATCGCTATCTGACAACAACAATTTGAGAATTTAAACATTACATGTTGACGATAAAAGGCGTTATTAAAAACTAATTTTAATTAAAAACCTCTGTCTGCCCGAGTCAATTAATCAGCCGCGATTTAGCTAAAAATAAATTCGTCTCGCTCGCAGTCCCTCTCAGCTAAGCGCTATATAGATCTTCGCATGAAAATCAATACTACAACTTTACCCTGGACACATTTTGCAGCAGCGCCGGCTGCTTGAGCCGCGGCTGTTCCTTCCCCGGGCAGCGCATCCCGCGCCGCGCCCGGCCATCAGGCGGGCTACGAGCTCCCCCTAGTCGCCAACACCCGTCACTTGCAGCCGGGGGCACAAGGCAGGCTGGCGAGGCAACTGAAAAAGCCAGCGAAGTTTATTTTGGAAGGTATTTTTCCATCAACAAATCTGACAGAGCGCGAAGCAATCCAGGTAGGAAATGTGGAAGAGAAGCAAGAGTCTTGTGCGAGGCATTTCGGAAAGCAAAAAGATTTTCTAGCGGCAAGCTCAGCCCTGGGATGAGCTGCAGAAGAGGTGTAAGAGGAAATCAGTAGCCAGTATCAAAAATTTCTATTACTTCTACAAGCACACACTTCTTTAAGTCATAATTATCGTCAAATATGCCACAAGACAACCTTTTGTTCTGCAGAGAAACATACATTTTGCTCAAGACAAGGGCTCCAACTATTCCTACTCCAACAAGCCAGGCTGTAAAATCTTGAAGACTTCTTTTTCTCAATAATTTAAACAAGTCTGTCAAAATATGTTCTGCGTCTGCTAGCAAGCGAAAAATTGCAAAATGATTTCTCACCTGCTCTACATCTATTTAAACCACTGAGTACTTCAAACAAAAAGGATGGAACAACCTTGATCCACAGTCTGGTTATGCTGCACCAGTTTTAGAAAAATATTTTAAAAGACCAGAAACTACAAAAAAGTTCAGTATTTTTTTTTTTTAATCTTGTAACTCAAATTCAAATACACTCGAAAGACAACCTGTAAGTCAACAGCACACAATCTTTTTTCTTTTTTATGTAAAGCAAACACATGTAATATCTTCTAAAAGCATGCTAAGTTTTTCTGTGCACAGCTATGTGGGTATTATGAAAAATTCAGCCAAACAAATAATATTTTCCTCTCTAATTCTTCACTCAAAAATCACATTCTCTTTATATTAGAGTTGATTACATCAATGTGGGGTCTTTCTGTAGGAAAAATTACTTTAATTGCACTAAATCTACGTGCACGTTAAGAGAAGCTCCTTGAAGCTATTTGCAAAACTTTGATATGGAAAAAATCCTATGATTTTTAAAATTATTATTATTTATAACGACTACATACAAACACAAAGTGATAAAGGAAATTATTAGTCTTCCTAGGGAACCTGTTAACCAGGTAGTAAAGAGCTTCCTTTGGAAATATGGCTTTCTACCTAGAATTGTATGATTTTACTGTGCCTTTCTCTCCCAATCTTTGCTGCTGCTCTACAGAAGTGTTCTTGCTTTGCTGCCCATCCGCAGAACTGCTATCAGCAAACTGTTTACACACTCTCGCCTTTCATGTTTCCTTCAAATGCAAAAGACAAGGCTAGCTAGCAAACAGAATTCTCCAGTTAAAAAAACAAAGGTCTTAAGCTGGAAAATCAGCACTTTGAATCAAACCAAAATAACATTACTTTGAGGAAAGCAGCTCAACAGCTCAGCCTCTTCTCTACATAATTGCCTATTTTGCTTTGTCCACCCATTTAAGGGAGTTCAGCTACCAACTTAGTTCTGTCCAACACCACTGAAGAAAGGTCCAGAGAAATTTTTCTCTCCATCGACTTTTTTGTCCTGCACATGCATCCATGACAAGGCTGCCTGGGTGAGCCAGGCAAGGGCAAACAGGCCACTCCGTTTTGCAGTCTTAAAGACCACTGTGTGAATGAGGCGCTGCAACTCTGGAGCACAAGTATATTGCAGTTTCTCTGCTTTTTGTGTTTGTTTGTTTGCCTTACACTCAGGATCTAAACGTTTCTCTGAACACCAAGAGCATGAAACCAAATAAACTCCAGCTGAGCAGTGTCAGAAAACCTCTCTCTCTCCCCATCTCCCAATCTCTCTTTCCTTGTCTGGCACAGACCTCCAATCCATCCTGAAATTCAACTTTGTTGAAATATGCCAAAAAGGGAGAGAGAAGGGGAAGAGAAGCCCAAGCTAAACATGTAATAAATACAAGATTTCAGATAACATATCAATTCATCCCAGCTTTGGGGGCTTGGCTTGGGGTTGGCTATATTTTGTGGTGTTTTGTTTTCCCATTCCGTTACCCACTACTTTCCAAACTCCCCCTTGAAAAGGAAGGTCTCCCTGGATGCTTTTGCCCCACGAATGACACCTTCCCGAGGAGTGTGGGAATTAAAAACTCCCCTCCTGCAAGACTGCAGCTGAGCCTCGGCTCCTGTGCGCTGAAACGCCTGAGCTTCCTGCTCCCCCAACCCCAACCCAGCCCCAGCCGCAGCCCTCCCCCCCACCAGGCTTCCACCCCCTCCTCCCCTGGATACCTTCATTTTTTTCTGCCACTGTTCAGTATGCATCCTGATTTCTCCGCCAGCTTCCTCAGGATAGATAAACACAAGCGAGGAGGGAGGGAAGTTGTGTACCGTTCTGCTCTCCATTCCTCCCCACTAAACCCATTGTACACGCAGCTCCTCGGCACCTTTTAATGCTCTCCTGCCTTATTATTTACTTTCAAGTAAAGTGATCAGAGAAGGAGATCAAATTGGAAGAACAAACCTACCTGGCTCTCTTCTCCACACTACCTCCCCTCCCAACAGCAACAGCAGCGAGAAAATAAATGTTTCACCCCTTTAAATAAATTCAGACGTGCGCAACAAACCAGATTTTCTGCACACCCCTTTTCAACACCCCACATCTTCTCACAACTGAGACAGAAAAGAAGTGGGAGAAATTGCACACGACGGTTTAGAGAGGTGAGGTTGTTGAAGCTTTTTCTTAAAAAAAATAAATAAGATTTTTTAAAAAAAATTAAAAATGAAAAAGGGGGGTAATTAAGAAGCCATCAACAAAAAAGGAAACGCATTTTCTTAACCGGATGATTAAAACCAAAAATGTAATTAACGGAGGGGAAGGAGTTGGGGGGGGGGGGGAGAAATCCACCTTGTATAGTGATGCAAATCTGACTGAAAACAACAATGAATTAAAAACAAGCCCCCCAGAAAGAGCTGATTACCAGATGCATCTTCATTTGTGTTCCACCAGCTGATGGGCTGGGGGGTGGGGGGGATGTGGAACGGGTTAAAAAATAAAGACACACACAAAAAAACCCCAAAGAACAAAAAACAAGAAACAAAAAAACCTCACACCACAAAAACACAGAGAGAAAGGAATTGAAATTTCGGGAGCCAAATCGTCCCCCTGCAACTGTCTGCTTCGAAAAGAAAAAAGGATCTCAAAGGAGGTGGAAAAATTATATATACATTGTATCTTGATTCCCAAGGAAATCTTACAAACAGAAATTTATCACCGGTAACAAAGAAAGAGAGGAGCTCGCAAGCACCAAATGCTCCTGGCAGATGGCTCCTATTCTTGGCTTTCAGGGGAGGGGAGAGAAGCCGGGGGAATATTTTATTTATTTATTTAAATTCTTTAAAATCTCAACATAAATATTCGGATCCGCCGCCGATCAGGTTCAGCCCCGGGCTGGCTCCGTGCGCGCCGCCCGCCCCCCACAACACACCAACTTGCGGACTTGTCTTGGAGGGGGGGGGGAGGGGGGTCTGATGTCCGATCGGCCTTCTCGACGGGGTGCGGGGCCCCATCCCGGCTTCCGCCACTCCAAACCCTACGGCGTGCTGGGCATTTTCTAGCAGCCCCCCCAAAAGGGTCCGGTGTCACAGGAGGGAAATGGGGACCCCCTGACTACAACCCCCTCTCATGCCCCGGAGGCGGCGGAGCAGTGAGGCGAGCTGGGGGCCCCGTGCCCCAGCAGGAGCTCCCCTACCTCCCTTCCAGACCCCGCCGCAGAAAAAGCCCCGCGGGGACGGGAGCGGCGGAGCAGGGCGCCCGGCGCGGGGACCTGCCTCCGACTCTGCCTGCGGGCACTCGGCCCTCTCCCGGAGCTTTAGGGGTGGGAATGGGGACGAGGGTAGAGTGGGGAGATGCTGGAGACGGGGGATGGGGGTGCGCCCCCTTCCCTTCCCCCGCTTTATCTTTTCCTTCCCTGTTTTTTTTTCAGGGGGGTGGGGGGCGGGAGGGCGGTATGTGTGTGTTTTCATTTCACAATGGGAGCTTCGGCAAAGTGCAGTCTCCGATACTGCCCTAGCACCCCAGCTGGTGCCTTTGCCCGGCCGGCATTTCGTGCCCTTCACCCCCGTCCCCCTCCTCTGCTCTCCCAGCGTCCCCCGCCACTGTCAGACACCCCCGCCCGCCCGCGGCACCTCTGCAGCCCCTGCCCTGCCTGTAGCCCCCACCAAAAAGAGCCTGCTTTCCCCCCATCCCCGTTATGGAGGAGAGTTATCTCCCCCGCCGGCGATGCACCTGGGGCGGGCAGGGTGCTGCCTGCCCCTCTACCTGCCCCGCGTCCCAACGCCCGGGGGCTCGGGGCCCTTCGCTGCCGGCCCGCGCTGCCCCGTCAGGCCCACTGCCTCCATGTGCTTCCCGTTAAGTTCCCTCCCGGGCCGCTCCGCTTCTCCCCCTCCTCGCTGCCCACCTTGATCCGCCTTCCCCCCCCCCCCCCCCCCACCACCACCACCACCCACCCCCCCGGCCCGGCTGTCACGCCGAGACAAGGCGCTCGGCCAACTTTTCCCACCGCTTTGCTCTGCCCCCGGAGCAGGGTAGGAGGAACGGGGCCGGGGGCGAGCAGCGGAGCCCCGGTGGAGTGTCCCGGCCCGGAGCGCCGCGCCCTGCTCCGTCGCCCCCCGCACATGCACTCGCTCCCTGGGGGAGCCCCGCGCCGCGCCGCGCTCTCATCGCCGGCATTGCCTGCCCCGCTCCACACCGCCTGCCCGCCCGCCTCACCTCCGCACCGCTGCAAAAACGCACAGCAAACTTCGGGCTTCTCCCCCCCTCCACACCCAGCCCATCCCCCCTAGCCACACACCCCCCTCCCCTCTTTAATTCCCTTCTCCTCTCCCTCTCTCTCTGAAGTCATTTACCAGCTTTGGTTGCTCCTGGAGTCTTTCTTCTCCCCCCCCCCCTCCCCAACCCCCCACCTCCAACCGCTTCCTCCCCTTCCCTAATTTTGCTCCTCGATTTCGGCTCGGTCTGGTTCCAAGTTCAAACTTACGTGTGATAATCTCTCTTTGTGACAAGTGCTGAGGGTTTCCCTGCTTGCGACGGGACATTGCCCTGGCATTTACACTGGCATCGCCTGGAGAGCTGCACTGGTTTGGGGGGACGTGTTGAGGGGCCGATCCTCCTCCTCCTTTTTTTTTCCTCTTTCTTCTTCTTCTTTATCGAGTTCTTCTTCTTTTAAAAAAAAATAATAAAAAGGAAAAAACAAAAAGCCTCCTTTCTCTTGCTGCTGTGGTGCACTGGATGGGATCTCCTCTCAATTAAAAATCATCATCATCATCAAGAAAAGCTCTTTCTCGCTCTTTTTTTTCCTCTTTCACACACTGTCTTTTCTCCACTGCTTCTGCCACTTGGACTTCCAGATCTCTTCTTGAACTTAGGAGGATATGCACCGCCAGTGATACTTTTTTCTCTTTCCCTCCTTCCAGAGCGCTTGGCAAATTGGCAAGTGCGCTTTTCCACCAGGAGGGTAAAAAAAAAAAAAAAAAAAAAAAAAAAAAAAAAATTAAAAATTAAAAAAAAAATTAAAATTAAAAAAAAATTAAAGAAAAAGCAGTAATGTATATATATAAAAAAGTACTAGAATCAGGATTGCCCACACACAAAAAATGCCAAAAGAAAAAAAAATGTTTTTCAGAGATTGACCCTTGCAGGGTAGATATATAGAGAGGATTTTTTTTTTTTAAAAGGGGTAGCCAAAACTGTGTCTCCTCTTTCCCAGTTCAAGTGGCACTGCTTTGCCCTGGTGCTTTTGGATTGCCAGTGCTCCTGCACCACTTTGCACTCTTCCCCCCTCGCCTGGCACTGGGACTGGAAGGAAGGAAGCCCCCAGTGCAGCTGGGCTGGTGCTGGCTATTACTATTATATATTGCAATGTGAAGATGGCGGAGTCCTGGTTCTCTGGGAGCGCTCTGTCTCTCTATGGCTGGGGCTGCCTCTGTACAATGGGATAAAATTCAAGTTCAAGTGCGGACGTGACGTTTAATCTGCACTAGAGACAAAAAGACCCAGAGAGTAGGAGCACTGGGGGCGACTAGTGGTGGCTTTTTAACATTGTACCCTGCAAGAGAACAAGAAACGCCACTCGCACACACCGCACACACCCGCACTCGCACAGGCACACATACACACACACGCACTGGCACACACACAAACTACAGCCCATGCCGGGCTGGGGAGCCGCTCGGGGCTTTGTGCAACGCTGCTGTCGGCTGCCGGCAGCGAAGGAAAGCGGGAAGGGGTGTGGGGTGTGGGGGGGAGTGTGGGGGGAGGAAGAAACCTGCATCCTCACGCACGGCCAAACTTCCCCCAGCCCGGCGCCGGACGCAGCGGGGGCGGCTGGGGCGGCTCGACCATGCGGGGGGCGGCTGCCGGGGGCCGCACCGGGCCCGGCGGCAGCGGGAGGCGCGGGCGGGAGGATGCGGCGCGCTACCCGCCGGGGCCGGGGCCGGTGGCGGGTACAGGGCCGCCTCCTCGGCGTTACTCATTGCGGCGGCCGGTCTCCGCCGTCCGTGCTGGGGAGCGGCAGCTCCCGAGGGATTCGGGCTGCTCGTCCCTCCAGGCGCCGCCGCAGCTTCTCGGCGGCGAGCACGTTCCCCCTGCATTTCTTTCAAACAGTTTTACAAATATCTGTGTGGGTTGGGGAGAGGTGGTTTGCTGTTTGTTTGTGGGTTTGTTGTTTTTTTTTCTTTCCTTCTCCCTCCTCTCTCCCTTCCCGAAGTGTGATGGTAGCGGGACACGCGCGCACACGCTCCCGATCCGCACACGCACACACGCACCTACCTTCTCCCCCTATCCCACCCCCTTCCCTTAAAATCCTGGCAGAGAGGATTTTTACTTGGTGGAATTAAGTCTTAGCCGCGAATCGAGAGACACCTATTTGTCAGGGACCGCATCTCAGCGCACTTTTCCTTCCTATTTCACACGCAGGTAAATACACACATCTGCGTGCTCTTCTAACTTGGGAGATTCTTGGAAATCAACTTTTCCCCCTCTACTTCCCAGAGCATATCCTGCCATTGTTTTTGGGTTGGTTGGTTGGTTTGGTTTCTTGCTCTCTCTCTCCCCACACAAGGAACTCGTTCTGTGCAAACAGCTTTCAGCACCAGGTCTGGACAGGGCGACGGGGGGGTGGCTGGGGGCTTAAAGGCAGATGGAGCAGAAACCCCAGAAAACCAGCCTCCACTCGGAGCACGCTAGGATAGCCGCTCTGCAGCCGTGTCATTTACTTTCCATGTTAAATGAATATATTTTGGTATTAAATCGCATAAGAGCCTTGAGGGGGACCAGAATTCATCTCGGTGCCCTTAATCAGCTTCGAGTAGAATTTGGCTAAACAGCATAGCTCTCGCCTCCTCCAGCAAATCTGCCTTTCCCTCCTCGCACCAGAACGCCCGCTTACAGCTCGCATTTCGGCTCTGCCAGCCCCCGGCCGCCCGGAACCCGGCCCGACGGCACCCCGAGGGCAGCCGCACCCCCACCCAGATTCCAGACCGGGCGGTGGGCTCCGGGCCAACCTTGCAAGTGCCCTTCTCTGCCCCCATTCAGCCCTCTGTCTCTATTAACCCACGACAAACACGTAAAATACATTTAACGTCTCTTAAGCTGTTCAGATTGCACTCCGCGTGTGTTTTGGTTTGTTTTGCAGGGTCCTGCAAAGAAAAATAAGCGTGGTGATGGCTAGGGCTCCACGCCGCCGAGCAGGAAAGGGACAGAAATCACGGCCCCCGGGCACCGCGGGGGTGTCCCCGGCACCGGCCCTGCGTTGTCCGAGCCTGCCCAAACCGGGGCGGTGATGTGGCATCCTTGCGGGGAGGGGGGTGGCAGAGGGAAGGGAGTCCCCTCCGGTGGCATCCTCATCCGCGGGGAAAGGGGGCTGTGTAGGTCATTGGGGCTGGGGGCTACCCTCACTTCTCCCCCCCTTCCATTCCCTCCCTCCTCCCGGCGTAGGGGCCGCTCCACAGGGCTACGATCACCGACACGGGGGAAACGGGCAGAAGGGCGGAGGAGGGCTGTAGAGATGTCACTTTCCACCCTGGGGGAGTACAAAGTCCGGCTCGCGCCGGTTGCGGTCGTTTCTCAGAGGGGTGCAGTAAGCTGCACCCTTTTCCTAGCGCAGTTTATTGGGAAGTTACTGGGCATCATCTGTTGATTAACCGGTGTCTTTCAGTGGGCACTGAGCTCAGGAGATAAGGGCCGGCAATGATTGACCAGGCGGGTGGCGGGGGGGGAAATCTCCGGTGGCCCCGCTTCTCCGGCTGCGGGCAGAGCTGCGGAGGTTGACCCCCCAGCCTTCCTCCTCCTCCGAAAATACATCCCAATAGGGGGCAGGGAGGGGGAAGAAGGGGGGAAAATAATAAATAAATTCCAAAGTGATTTCTCAGTCTCCTCTTTCCTTCCCTGTCTGGCACTTGTGATCATTAGCACTGAAAGCTGTTAATGTCTTGTCTCACAGCTCCCCCTTTAGTCTCTCTGCTCTCTCTGTCTCGCGTTCAAAAGCCAGATCAATAGCAGGCTCTTTCTAACCTTGACCTATCCCTCGACCCGCCTCCATCTGCAGCTGGCCCTCCGCTTGTGTCTCTCCACCCTCCCCCTGGTCCGCCGCCCAGCCGCAGTCGGTGGCAGCAGCACCGCAATAGGGGCCGAGGTCCCCGTGACTGCCCGGAGACGGGGCGGCCCCCGATATCGCCCGGCTTTGTCCCGGTAAAGGAGGCCTGTGCCCCCCCCCGGACTCCCGCTCCTCCGTCCCGGAGCAGCTCCGGCCTCCCGCCATCATCCTGCAAACCTGGAGCCGCAGCTTCCCAGACCAATAAAAAAACCAACCAATCAACCAACCAAGCAAAAATCCCCAAATTAAAGAAAAAAACAGGCAAAAGGGGAGCATAACCTGCAAGAAGAGAACAAGGTTTTTGCTAGCTTTAAAGGTACTATAGTCCCTAGTTTTAAATTATGGGGGGAAACGTTCTCTTGCACAAAATAACTTGGATTAAGGTAATAATCTTTTCTGTCTTCATAATAAACCAGGGATTTGAAGTGTTCTCATCTAGAAATACTGTCCTTATCATAAGGGAAAACAATCTAATATGTTACATATTCCATTTTATCCTATTTACAACAAGGCATGCTGAGTCAAGAACTCTTCACACACACACATGTTCAGCTTGCCTGTTTCTCTTTTATTTCTTCTTTTTACTTTTTTCTTTTTAAAATCATTCAATGTCTTCAGCTAGAATTTGGCTTGGGTATAGATATATAAATAACAGTGGCTTCAGTGTAAAGAGGAAGTCCCAATATCCTCACAGAAGATAAGCTTGATGTGTCACTTGGACACATTTTGAATACATTTCCACTTTCTCCCCATTTGCTCAAATAACTTTTCAGTGGAAGAAAAATTGGAGCTGCAGATTCTGTGTGATGTGATTTTAGTTTCTTCCCAGTCCTTACTGAGAAATCTTATGCTAAGTTAGAAGTAAATTGTTTTTGATACAGATCTGGGAGTTGGGGGGGAGAGAAGAGAGAGAACGAAGGAAGGAAGAAAGGAAGGAAGGAGGTTTGAGACAATCTTGACATAAATAAGGCTGCTGTCCTCATTCTCTTTGAATCTTTAAGTGTTGCTGCTTGAGAAGACAAAAAAAAAAAAAAAAAAAAAAAAAAAAAAGAATAAACAATAAACACAGGGCGTTGATCTGATCGGCTTAGTTCACCGCTCCACCTTGTGAAAAGACACAGAAACACAGGATCTAACCAGATCATATTTACATACATATTAATAAAGCTCCCGAGGTGGCAGTTCAGCCTTCACATACAGCACAAGGATCTCTGCGAGTTCTCATTTTAGACCCATAAAAAAGATAAAAAGAGGTCTTTTGGGCTTCCCTGAATATTTTTCTGCAGTGGTTTTATATCATTCCTGAAAATTACATAGTTAAGTGGCATCAAATTTCTGGGTGATATAATAACTCAAAATGTGTAATTTTTTTCTATCAAATCACTTTGCAGCCATAAACAGAGCTTCAGAACCTCAATCAGAGGAATGATTTGGTGGGGTTTCTCATTTATGGTAAACAGTAAAATTGTTCTTGTTATCTATTCAAATATATATAAATTGCAACATTTATTCTCTTGATTTTCTTTTCCATAACACTGGTAGATTTGAGGGTGCAGTGAAATGAAGGCTTAAGAGGATAATGTATTATCCTCTGCCCCATTTCCCAAGACCTTTTGGACAGAGGCAAAAGTGATGTATATTTTGCTGTTTTCAAGACATTTGGTATCATATTTTTAGTAGCTGTCACTTGCTGATGTTTCCAGGAGTGAATTTGGAAAATGAGATTTCCTCAACATTTATGTCCCAAACATCCCTATAGTCCCCTGCTCAGTCAATGGTCTGTGATGGGGTTTTGTTTTGGTTTTTTTTGTTTGTTTTGTTTAGGATTTTTTTTTGTTGTGGGTGGTTCCTGCAGAGAACCTTGTTCTTCAAACTCTTTCCAAGAGTTAAACACACTTGATAACAGTACAAATGTTTGAGCTCAGTTTTCTTCCACACATTTTTTCAATTAAAATAAACAAAATCAAAACAATACCTCTCCCCTCGCTAAAATAAATAAATAAATAATTTGTTTTTCAAGAAATAATCATGGAACCAGCAAGCAGGAGCAGAAGAAAAACAATGATTTTCTTTTTTTTTTTTTTTTTTTTTTTTAATCAGATAGAATGAAGGATTTGGACCTGCTTTCCTCGTTCAATTTAAAGCTGCATTCCTAGAGTCAGAATTTGGTCTGTTTGAGCTTCCAACTTTTCAACAGCAGAGATTCAGTTGTGTCATCACGGAAATAATTTGCAGGACCCTCAGGGACTGAAGTGACAGCCATTTGTAACTTGAGGGTCTCCTGGAAGTCAGGTAACAATCCCCTCCAGCGCCTTCTCTCCTCCTGGGGAGGATTGTCTGCCTCTGTGTGCACATGCCGACAGCAAAGGTAGAGAGCAACATGCTTTACAGCATCCAGAGTAAATAAGAGTCAAGCATCCCATCTGGTATATATGCTCTTTGCCACTATGAATGCCATTCGGGTATCCATATAGCACTCAGGGTATTTACCAAAAAAAAAAAAAAAAAAAAGAAAAAAGAAAATAAGATGGGCAAAATCTGCTGTTGCTGGGGAGAGTTGTTGTAGTTTTTTTAAAAAAAGCTGGCACATATTCCCTACCAAAATCAATCCAAGGATTTTTTGTGTCTTTGGAAAACAAATGGCATCATTGCTTAGTGCAATAAGCTGAGTGTTGTGAACCAGTACTTAGTTTTGCTGTAAAGATGAAAAAAAAATCCCTGAAAAACTGATAGAAACTGAGGGATATTTTAATCTGAAGAGATACTTTTAAAACTTGCTGCATTATGGAAATTCTTAACATTGTCTTTTTCTGGGGATTCATGTGCAACTCAGTTTACATATGGAGGGGACAAAGAACACCTCCTCCCTGCATAGGTGCTTCTCAGAACTTACACAGTCTGAAATTTGGTATCCATACAGCTGTCTGCTGTTTTAAAGTGCAAGTTTCAACCAATTTCTTCTCTTTCCTTTCTCAGATGATTTTAAGAGGATTTGAAATCTTTGGATTGTTTAAAATAACAAAGCCTGTAAGCTCTGAACATTGCAATGAAATCTTCAGCTTGAACTCATGACAGAAATGTTCTAGCCTGTCTCTTGTGAATCATGAAAATCCAAATCTGAACATCAGAAAAGAATGGTAACTAATTCTTTCTTGTTCTTTATTCCTCTATGTTCTTCCTACTTTATTTTACTTAAATAGTCTATAACCATAGTAACGTATTAGCATTGTTATAGTTATTATTTTTATTATTTTAACTTGGGCAATGGAACTCAAACAGGGAAATTCATCAGTTTCTAGGTTCAGTACCACCCTCTGCAGTTTCATTATTCCGGTTGACAATTACGGATTGGAGAAGTGCAGATGCCTGGCCTGGGAGTGCTTGTGTATTGCACCCAAATTACACATTCTTGTTCATAAAGAGTGGAGCAAAGTATGAATGTGAACGTCATTGCTCGTGTCTCAGGCAACTACTCACATCTTAATTGAAAATTATCAAATAACAACATTCCCTTCGACAAACAAATGACAATGTATCACCACACGCATTGAAGGTGTTTGAGCTGAAAAGCCAGGGGCAACAGCTGGTGTTGGCCCTAACATGCCAACAGCACACGTGTGCACACACATGCACACCTTGGCCTGGATTGTGTTTCTTTCAAACCTCAGCTCCTTCAAGGATGCTGCTCCACATTCCAGGATCATGCTTGCCTCTTTCCCAGTTTTATTTCATCTGCTCCCAAGGCACCTTTCTTTTGCTTCTGTGGGACAGCTGCAGGTCAATGCCACAGTGATAGATCAGTTGCTCCTCTCAGCTCTGCTGATGCTTTGTAATACAACTTAGGATGATCAGGCCACCTTGGCTCTGGGCAGACCAGAGGTTTGATAGCACCCTAGTCAAAGGCCACCGAGATGTGAAGCATTTACAGAGCAGCAAATTAAGTCTTTTCTGAGCCAACTGTTCCACCTGGACCCCACTACAAATTATTGTTTTCAATTACCACCTGTGTACTCCTTCCCATGCAACTTATTGATGTAAAATTACAACAACACTGGTATAAATAAGTTATGCTGCGGTTGTAAAATGGAAGAAATTTTGTTGTAGCAATTATGTTCAGCAAGATGACAAAATAAATTTCCAGTGCTGTGCTTGCAGTAACCTGGGGAATTTAAACCTCATAATTTCCATTCATTTCAGATAATTTGGAGTAATTTCTATATGTAATAACTTTGTAATGAAAAACACAGTGGTACTGAAGTGATTTCAACTCTTTTTTTTTTCCTATGGTATACATGGCACAAAATAAATAATAAAAATAATATTTCCTTTTTGTATGTGTTTGGTAATTCTTTCAGCAAAATCATAAACTAATACCAGGACTAAATCTCTGTCCATGAAATGAAAAATAAATTGAGTTAAAGAAAGTGAAAAAGTATGAAAGGCCTTGGATGTTTTATTGTGACTTTATTAAATTGTATCATCTCTATGCTCTATGGTATCCCCAGGGTTTACTGTGCTGGGGAAGGGCAGAGAGCTAGATAGGTACATGTCCCTAGATTAAAAGCAGAGATGGTTGGAGGAAATTCCTACAAAAGTATTTAATTCGACCCTTTAATTTTTAAAATGGAAGCTGGAAGTAATAATTAAAAAAATAAATAAATAAAAATGAGAGAGGTGTGAGATAGTACAGGACAAAAGGTACAAGTTGCTTTTGGGCACTGATTTCCATTAGTGTATTAGATGGTAAGTTACTTAGAGACTGTAAACATGTGTGACCACAGAATATGTTCCAATAGCATTTAATTAAAGATAAGAAAGGGTACTGTACATCACTGAAAAGCTGTATCTATGACCTACTTACCAACACAACACCATTATTACACAATAAACAAGAAATCATGTGCTCTGCTTTGTGGAAAACAGCTATTTCTTGGAGAAAAGTGATAATACAATAGCAACAATATTATTTTTGCATTTATGTCTCACTTGCATTTCCAGGTGATTCATAAAGGTGGGTAATGATAGGGATACTTCTCCTACTGATGAGCAAAAGAAGATACAAAAGGTGTTACCACAACCTTCAAATGTTACCCAGCCACACTGCGGGACAGAAAGATGTCAGATTACAAAGGCTAAAGATAGTTCTCTTGCCTACTAAAAATCCATCTCCCAGAAGCATCACTGCATCTGTTTTTCAACAGCAGCAATATTAAAATGTCATATTATTACTCGGTGTTAGGTACTGAGCTGCTCAAGAAGAGAGTTAGTTTGAGTAAGTCACCCCAATCCATACATGGATTGTAGTCAAGGCACTTAGATTTGCAGATGCCCAGTGACTGAGGGTCTCTCTCCCTTTCTGGCTTCCCCATGGCCCATGCTGTGACCCAGACTACCTGGAGAATATGAAATCCAAGAGGATTGAAGATTTATGACAGCCCTCAGGAAATACTGTCCAGGGATCATGCAACATTCAGGGATACCCAACAGCCATAGTCTTCTCAAAAGGGAGGGAAGGAGAAGGCAGTCTAGGGAAGACTGATTTTTGCAGAGCTTTGGACTTACCTGCTACCAAAATCAGTGGTCATTAGGTGCCTAAATAATTCTTGAGGATTTGTTGCCAATTTGACAAGTCAGGATTCACCATACCATGTCCAAAGTCACCAGGATATGTGGGTCCAGAGGCCACATTTCAGCAGATACTTTGGATAATTCAGAACTAGAAACACAAGATGAAATGTAAGGGAGGTAAAAGTCAGCCACAGTACAACAGCACACAGCAGTTGGCACCAAGGTTTTAAAAATACAGATTCCCATCCCCAACCTTCACACTAAAGAAATGGAAATGAAAACAAAGTTCTAAAAGCTAGAAGCGGGTAAGGTCAACAGCACCATGTAATGTCAGGGAGCTGAAAAACTCTGATCCCCTCATCAAAAGGAGTCTCAAAAGCAAGGACAAAAATAGAATCCACTTGTGGTCATGAAGTTGAGGGGCTGCATTTGAATAGTGGTTCCTGTGTCTCTGTATCACTGTGTAATGATGTTGCAGCTACTGAGAAGAGGGAGCTGTTTGCTGCTGCTCGGAGCCTCTGCACCAAAGCCCAGGAATGGTTTTTGAAATCTATTTTTTAAACATATTATAGTTATGTGTGTGTGTATATGTATGTATGCTTGTTCTACCTTTTGTGAATTTTCTGATCCCTCTTCAGAATTACAGCTAATTGCACTGCCTTGCACTGAATTGTTCAAAAACTCAAGAGATTCTTTCCCAAATGTATTTCTTCTAAGAGATCAAGTTCATGTATAATAGGAAAATGAAAAATCATCAGCCAAAGTACATACCTAAATTCTTCTGAATCAGAATAAGACAAATCTTTCCAAATGGAATGGAAAGCCCTTGCTTACCAACCACAATTCGAGCCTGACCCTTCCTGAGCCTTTCCTGCTAGAGAAGGTGTCTTAGCTGTGGCAGGGCTAAGATTTTATTTGTTTAAAAGAAAAAGAAAAAAAGAAAAAAAAAAAAAAAAAAAAAGGCTATCTTTTCTGTATTCAAATTTTGAGATGCTGAGCTCAAATCTCAAATTAGCTTCCCAGAAGTGAAAGTATACTGGGATGGGGAAGGAAGGAAAGATGAAGACAAATTCAGGTGTCATTTTAAGACTCTCACTAGGTCTTCTTGCTTTTTATCTTATTCAATTGTTTGCAGAATCGGGGCCATATACTAAAGTATATCCTAGGCCACATTTGCCTATATGCACAGTGATGAGCACACTATCCGAGTTTGCCATGCAAAGGAGCACATCAGATAAGAATAAAACAATGCCAACAAAATCCCCCTCACCCCATGCGCAAATTAAATTCATGATGAGCAGGCCTGAGGGAGGGAAGCAGCAGTGGAGGCCTGGCATGCCATGTTAAACTGAATCTCCCTTCTGCCTACTCCTCCACCCCTTTTTTTCCTCCTCCTCGCCATGTGGCATCCTACTCTCCTGCTGCTTGCCTGCTACGCCTCTGCATCCCCTCCGTGAAGCACCGTACGGTAGCAGTAGCAGCAGCAGGAGCACGCTGTCAGTCCCTGCCTAATCATCCCCCACTGTGCTGTCCAGGAAGACCTGCTCAACCCCCTCAGCCTTCTGTCCTGCCAGCCATCACACAACTAATTGGGGGAAATGAGGTGTCAGCACTGCAGCCAGGACACTCCTGTGCCTTCTGCAGTTGAGAATGCAAAGATTGTGCAGCTGATGGACATTCTCCCCCCTCAAAGACCTCACCAAGGCTACTGTTGCTGCCATGCCTGGGATTTTTCAGGCAATCTGGAAGGGAATCTCAAATAGCCTCTGTGAGGCACTTAGAACTACTATCCCCTCTCCTCTGTGGCACCTCACTGGGATATCAAACTGTTCTGTGCTCTTTTCCAGGATGAAACCTCACAGACACATTCTTCAGGATGGTTTTCACTGTGGTTAGCCCTGTGCTGGTCACCCACGGTGACAGCTCTTGCTTTATCACCTTCTATTATGGCCATGCTTCTCGGGCAGTTCTTGGTGGAGGTGGTGTTGGGTGAACTTTGAACTTTACCCACACTTTCCCTCAGCTGTGGGGGAAGTTAGAGGAGTAGCCATGAGACTAGCAGGAGAGAATGCGAAGTGCTCTGGACTGCAGGTAACACCAGTGATAATACTTTTACCACTCTGAGAAACCAAGAGACACCTTATCTCTGAACCTAAATACAGAATATGTTTTCTGCAGGCTGGACGGTGTGATACATACTGCTGATATTAGACAGGGAATAAAATATGAACACAGTAAAACCATAATCCTTAAAAGCCCCTGTATTCATTGGCTTTCCGCAGACAACCTGCAAATACTCTCTCCCCTATATCCACTCCCTCCTCATGTTTGCAGAAGGGCACTCAAACACACTGCCAAGGGCTGGGCATGCCCTTGGGCTCTGCACAGGCAGCTGCTGCCTGGAGGCAGCCAAGCCATGATGGGCAAGCACCTGTCTTCTCAGCACAGGGCCGGAAAGTCCCACTGGAGAGGCAGGGCTTGCAATTGCAGCCACAAACTTTTCCAGACCCAACTTGCTGAGTCATG
Source organism: Heliangelus exortis (assembly GCF_036169615.1). Taxonomy (NCBI): domain Eukaryota; kingdom Metazoa; phylum Chordata; class Aves; order Apodiformes; family Trochilidae; genus Heliangelus; species Heliangelus exortis. The sequence goes on along the minus strand of NC_092426.1, from coordinate 12,622,618 downwards.
AGACCTTATGAACTCAGCTCAGCAGTGGGCTGGGAATCTCTTCACTGCCCTAGAAGCTGTAGATGTAGCCTTGCTCCTGTTTCTTTGCTGCCACCTCCAGATTTTATTAAGATCTGGGCAGTTTTTGCATGAAAAAAGTTCACAGTTAAAAAAAGAAATTTTCCTAATGGCACAGAGAAAAAAAAAATACATGTGCCAAAAGCCCAAACTGCACCTACCAAAAGGCTCAACATTCCATAGGGAAAAAAAAAAAAAAAAAAAGACACTTAGCTAAAAACAATAAAAGGAACTAAAACAGCAAATGCTTCTGCAGTCACAGGCACAGCACTCAGACTTACCTTATGAGTCCCGAGTGCCTGTGGTTACCGTATTGCTCCTCTTTATCAGGTCGGGCTCTGTGTACTTTCAAGAACATGAACCCTTGACATCATTCCCCAGCTGGCCAGCAGCCACCAAGATAGAAACCTGTGGAGCTGTGGAGCTTTGGCTGACCAGAAACCATCATCTGAGGCATGGTAATTAAGAGCACAGAAACAAAGCTGCAGTAAAATCCTGATGGATTTTGTGAGATGTCAAACTTCAGCCATGCTCCTCTCACCAAGCACAGTTCAGTGGGTGAACTTTGGTGTAGGGAAGCAGATGGGAGGCCCAAGGCTGTCCTGGCACAGCCCAGCATTGGCCTGGCTTTGGCTTCTCCAGCTGCTTGCACTGCACAGTGCAGTGCAGAACTGTCTGCTGCTCCCTGACACAGCATACGTGTGCTTTTCTGCTGCTGGGTACCACTTGTACTGAACTGTATGTCACCACAAACATGTTCCCATATGTTTGAGGTCTTAATTTTCTGATTAATATGGTGAAATGTTTGAATTCCTAAAGGAGGCTCATTTTGTGGCCATTTGGGACATTTGGTATTCAAACTGCATATCTCTGGGGCATATGCAATTCATCCCTTTCAACTTTCAGAGATCTGCCCATTGGTCTCCAGTACATAGATTACTCAGTTTGAAGGCTAGAGACCACTTGCATAATGCAGGCAGCAGAACCTTATCCAGGCTTAGAACCAAACAAACCCACCTATTTGAATTGTAGAAGGCCACCCAAACTTGACTTATGGACAAGTCCTCAACAGCCCTAAGTGAATTGTTTCAACAATGTATTGTTTACCCTATTTAAAATCCAATGCACCTTATTGACAACCTCAATTTATCCAGATTCAGCTTTCAACTGACTGAGCTCACTAAGTGCTTTGTGCTAGGACAGAGAACTGAATCTTTTTCTCAGTACTGGTCATTCCCTGTTTCTGATCATGAAATTTTAAAATTTTCTCACCAATACATCAGTTGTGGTCTCTCAATAGAAGGTGCAGAATCCAGAATCCAAATATCATCCTTACCTCTTTTCTAAATTTTTTCTATCACTCACAAAATTACATGAGACTTCCTTTATGGTGCTAAAAAGAAACAAAACTGATGTTCTCACCTCAGTTGCAGAGCCAAAGAAATCAGTCATCAGGAACTAAAATAGATTTATTGTGCATAACAGCCCTAGAGAGCTTGTTGCATTTATTTAAATGGACCAGTGGAGGAAGGACATTCAAAACCCATTTTAGAACCAGAGCTGTGCTATAACCAGTCTGCATCAAAGGCAAATTTACCAAGGAGGATAAAAAGACTCAAGCCTCATCCTCATAATTAGGTCTAATCAGTGAGAGGTATTCTTGCCACAGGCAAAGGGAATTGTCACATCACTGCAGAGTCCCCATATCCTTATCACTGCTGTATCACATCCTGGTGATTTCACTGTATTTACCCTTGTCCTTCCTCTCCTTTGGTTATTATCTTCCCTCTGCTTCAAACCAGAGGATGCCCAGCATTTTTCTGTTTCTATTGAAAGAGATATCAGCCAGGAACTTCTGCCATTGGAAGACCCCACTGAGGTACTAATTCCATTTTTAAGGAAATCCTGCTGTCCAGAGCATGAGGCTGACACTCATGAGAATCAGGTGCACTTAGTATCAACCACTATCAGCATCAACATCCACCTTAACAAACTTGTCCTTTTTTCCCCCTTAAATTTGAATTTAAATATTACTTAGAGCAGAATGACAGTTATCAGTATACAAGAAACTGATTTGTGCTATGTAAACACTTTCTGCATGGAATTGTCTTCTTGGATCTTGCTTGTACCCTGCCAGCACAAAAAATCTACAATCCCCCATTGAAGAATATTGTGAAGTTTTCAAAGAGAATTAAATACTGTGTGTTGAACTTCAGTTGTTGCACAGATGTCTTCTCTCAAGCTGTGCTTCAAAAATTGTATTTACAAAAGAAATAGGCATTTAAATATGTTTTGTGCTTCACCTAATATATGCTGGAATAAAAAAGATGTTCCATGAGGCCACTTTTTAAAGTTAGGTCATCTGTTATATCTATTGGAGAGAATGTCCAGAATGAAGTGTATGACTATTCCTCTCTTGTTATTTCTCAATGATTCTTACACAGTCTTTAACACAGGTCAGTTGAGCTATTTTGATAGTGAGAGACAAACTTTGCATAGGTAAGGTTTTATTACTCATCTTCACTAAAAAAGGGATGACTCCATGAAAATTTCAGCTGTCAGAAAGTGATGATTATTGTGTAATTTATTTTTCTTTTACTGATAATTCTATCATGTCCCTTACTTTGATAAATATTGATACCTGTATACTATCAGATAGTTATACATCCTGATGCAAAGCAAAGAGACAGTTGGTCCCAGTGTGATTGCACCTGAGCTTATGTAGATGGAATTGCTTTGGCTGTAGCATGGCACCACTGGTTTTAGAATCTGACCCCATAGTCTGCAAAGAGATGTGTGAAAGTATGTGGCCATGTGCCAGGCTCTTGGCACAGTAGTGAAATTACAAATTTAGACACCTCTTAAAAATACAAGCTGAAGAAATATTTTTGATGATTATATAAATTAGCTGTGTACTATTGTAAAGTATATAATGCACTTTTTGAAAAAGGAACATATAAGCTCTGGACCTGATCCATCCCAGTCTGGTACCTTGCATAGGCATTCAGACATGCCCAAAAATGAGTGTTCAAAGCTACCAGGTCAGGATAAAATGTTTTATTCCCCCCCTCCCCCGTTGCTCTTTACACATGATGCACAGGGCTGTACAACAAGGAGGTCTCTGATCACAATGCAGACAGTGCCTGGGCCACATTCTCTGGGCATTGTTATCATTTCTGACATGGCACAGGGAACACAGCTATGCCCTTTGGTCCTGTTTGAATCCTGGACATGGCCCACAGAGACCGTCTGTCTCTTTGTACAAGTGGAGGGTACTGAGGGTTTGTACTGTGACTGGAAGAAGGCTGTGCACTGCCCTGGGGCTCTGCCCTGGGTGGTGATCTTGAATGTCAACTGTTATAAACTCTGAGCAATTATATCTCTTGTTTCATGGATTTATTATCAACAGCCTGCATTGACCATTGACCTCAAGGAGGTTTTATTGTACAACACCATAGTGTGGTCACAATTCTCCAGGTTAGAATTGGTGCTTATCACTTCTTTTAATGACATTGCAGTTTCATGACCCATCTGGCTCTGACCTGGCTGCTGATGTAAGGGAAGATGTGGGTCCTGAAGGGGGGTGGCCATGCTCTGATGGCTGTGAGGACCTACAAAGTTCCTCCTGCTGCTGAAGCAACACTGTGGGTATCTGAAAGGCATCTCACTTCCTTAAGAAGCTGTAGGATTGAGAGAAATGTTTTGTTTCTCCACCTCTCTTGCATCTTCTACTTTGCCAGGCATTTTTCTTCCATTCTTTCTTGCTGTTTCACTACAGAGCTCCTACACTGGTCTCTGCTGTGTCTCTGCTGTGTGTGTTACTGGTAGGCTGCTCCCTTCTGCTCACTGCCTTCCTTTGCTGCATTGGTTTGACCTTTTCCTGGGATAGTTAGCTGTTCCCTTGCTATCTGGAAGTGTTTCTCTAGGGCTACATCTCCTCTTTTTATACTTCTCTGTGAGAGGGACTTAGGTGTCCTACAGATGATCTTGGCTTCATTTAGGGAGTGTTTAACATCTCCAAAGCTATAGATTTTGCAGCTCTGCAAGACAGTGTCTATCTCAGCTCCGGTTTCTTGAGGTGAGGTAAAAGGTACAATAATTCTCTAGAGTCCCATTCTGTCTGCAGGGCCATGATTCTAATCAAACACCTTTATCAGCTATTCCAGCATTTCAGGCATTATTCCTGGCAACAGCACCTCACTTTCTTCTTGTCCTTTAATTCCCAGTGAAACAGTAAAAGTCTTTACCTTCATTTTCTCATCTTTATCTCTCATGGTCAGCTCTGCTATAGACTTAGATCTGGCTTCCCTGCTACTATATGAGGGGTTTTGTCTCCCTTCAAATTACTTGTTTGTTCTCTTTCTAGCTACTGCTCTATAAACTTGTTCTTCCTTTCCTTCTATGGGTTCACTACCTGGTTTCATGTACCACATGCTGCCTGATCCCATGAGAGGACTGCAATACTTCTAGGTGTGGCTCTCTATGAAGACAATTTCTTTGTTTATGCTGATATGCCACAGACATTGCTTTCCTGGTGCTGATAAATGATTCTGTCCTACAATTCTTTTCTCCCTGTGATGTTCCCAGGAGGAGGCTGGAAGTGTCCAGCAAGGCATAGTCCCCTACTGTTATCTGCTGCCAGAGTGGTAGGGTAGGACATGCAGGGACAGAGACTCCTTTGCACTTTTGTTCTCTGCTTGAACACAGTAAGTCATCAAGATCTTTGCCACACAGCAGAAGCAAATGGGCCAGACGTGCTGGGACTGCCCAGATGCAATGGCAGGACTTGTACAGTCACACACACATTTGTGGGGTTTGAATTCTATCATACCTGGAGAAACAGGCACTTTATGTTGTATTTCATGTTAGCCCAAAATGCATCCAAAGAATTAAAAAAAAAAAAATAAAAAAAAAAAAAAAAAAAAAGCGCTTATTTCCCTCCTTTTTTCATCAAAGGAGCAGAATATCTTGAGAATGGAGATAGCATGAGGTGAGTGTTTAGGAAAGAAGGAAGCTTAGAGAAATGACCCAGGGAAGAATATTGATTTTGCTCTTTTTTTTCGCTGGGAGAAGGATAATAATTCCTTGTTCTTTTGTACTTAAAAAAGGAGAGAATTCTGCTGTTTGCTGCAAATATTCAGCATCCAACTCCTCTGTGCTGCAGACTTTGATGTAGTTGCTACTTTTCTTTACTTAGTGCAGCTATCCCAGTATAAGACCAGCAACAGAACAGAGAACCAGGCCATGTATTTTTTTAAAAATAGATGAAAAAAATAGATGAATGAAAAGGTCTGCTCTCCTGGTGTTAATGGAAGGCTCCTTTGTATTTAATACTGTGGAGAAAATTTGTTCAAGAGCAATTCAACCAAATGTAAATATTACCCCCTACTAGTACTGCCAAGATCAATGAGAAGCTGGATTATCTGCCTCATAAGTGCTACCATTTATGTTAGATCAATGCTGGGGCTGGTTACATGTATGCACCTGATTTTCCAGTACTTTTCTTTTTTTCTTTTTTTTCTTTTTTTTTTTTTTTTTTAATTTCCTCTGAATGCTGATGAAAGAAAATTGAAGTCATTTGGTAATCAACAGCAGCCTCAGGTGTGGCACCAACCTGTCCCTGGGGTACTTCCAGGAGACACCCTAGGTAGCTCCAGTTTGATGCCCTCTGGGCCATTGGAAAATCTGACAAAGACGTTTACATGAGTGCAAGCCATAGCACATGTTCATACCCCAAAATTTTTACACTCAGGTTAGTAGGCTGCAGAGCTCATTCTGTGATATTCATGTAAGTCCCTTATTGCTACATTGCGTTGTTTGTCAGACACAATGAAGAAGGGGAAATTAATTTTCATTTCACAGTCACACATTTCTATTCATTTTTCACAAAAATTTAAAGAGGAAAATGTTTTTTTTTTTTTCCTTTTTCCAAAAGCAGTCCCAGAAAGTGTAAGTCTTGCACTATCTCCCAAGAAAGTTGCACCCTGTTCCAGAAAAGGAAATAAGCATGAGCTGAAAATTAAAAACTCTCCTACTGACTGAAGCACTATGCCAGAACCAGGACATTTTCTCCATTCCTGATTTTTCATTTTGTGATTACAAAATATCAAAGTTAGAGAAGACAAAACAGTGGCACAGGGTAGGCTTACACCACAAGTGCACAAGCATCATCTCACACAACCAACACCAGAAGTAAATAGTCCAGACTTTGAAAGCATATTTGTATTTTATATGACTACCAGATCCAAAATCTCATGTCTTCTTCACACTGTACCCTCCAGCCTCCAACTGGATCCAGTGAGCTTTTCCCAAGCACCCCTGGATGGCACAAATGCCATACACATGCCCACAAGCTCCCTGCAACAGCAGGACTTTCCTGGGATGTGGGTGGTGAGTTCCTACACACAGAGCAGAGGGAGATCAGCACCAAGTCCTTGGGAAAATTCCCATGAGACAGGATCCCCACAGTTTCGGCATGGCCACAGCAACATTTTTGAGTAGCTCAGGATGGAGGAGTTGGTGCCAAAGCTTTATAGGAAATCTGCACTACATGGAGCAAAAATGGTTCAGGATACCCTGAGAAGCCTTAAAGCAATATGACATTTTGTCAAACTTAATCCAAATCCACATATTTTGCCAGCTCCTTCCAAACTTCGTTGTCCTATGAATTTGGCAACTTTTCCTTGTCTACCCTGACAAAACAGGATCAGATTTCAAATGAGAAATGTGCCCAAGCAAAATCTGCATCTTCCTTGCCAGAAATAATGGGAACATTTTCCATCTCTTTTGCTTTTCTTTAAGAGCCTTCTCCCTCTTGAGGGAGAGACAAGGCTTAAGAGCCTTGTCCCATTCAGAACAGTCTTTATGGGACATTTGGTCCTTCACCCTGATCTCCTCCAGAAAGGCTTACTAGGTAAGGAATTTCCTGAGCTTTCCCTTTTGGAAGATAAATCTCCTTCAAGAAAATGAAAGCAGTTTAGAAAATGAGTTTTGACTCATTGCTGAGACAAAATAATCTATCTTCCATAACAGTGATGCAAAAATTGTATCCCTGATGAGGGTAAAAGAATCAAATAACTCTCACAGAGGCTAATAACAATTGAAATAGTGGTGGGCTGTACACCTGCATATTCACAAGTGCTTTCAGACCTTGCCATCTGCTGAAAAGAGCATGAACTAGCAAGTTGCGTTGTCTAAAACTGGTAAGAATTAAACGGAATTTTCCTTTGGCTTATGTTCTCTGGGTGTTTGTCCTGAGAAGCAGAGAACTAGGACCACCATTGCCACAGTATAGCAGAATCTCTGAAGATTCAGTGAGCCAGTACTCTTTAAGTAGTTGGTATTTTTAGTTCTTTTCCTTGCAGAGGTTTTTGGTTTTGTTTTTTTTCGAATCCCATCAGTGAAGGGATTAGCTAGGGTGAGGGGAGAGATAACTATCCAAGAAAGTAAGAATATACATCTGTGAGTCATCACTTGTCTTAACAGACCAGTCCTGAGAGCAAAGAGTGATATAGAAATGTCTATTTTAGTCCAAAAGGAAAAAAAAAGTTTGGAGAAGTGAACATTTCTGCACAGATTGTCACTACTTTGTGAATAGTCACTGAAAAAGCTATGAATATGGTACAGCTCCACAGCAGACAACTTTGGAGGAAAGCTTATTCTCCGGCCGTGAATTATGCACAGATAATTATACTGTTCTTTTTTGGCAGCCCACTCTGTGGTTCCCATCTTGGCACATCATCTTCTGTTCCAAGTTGTACACCCATTAGCTCAAGCCTAAGAGCCCTTCCCCAGGTCACATGCACAACACCCTCTGAAGGAGTGGAACCATGATGACAATTTGTCAGATATGATAACTAACAAATTAGTGCCTCGTGTTGCCATCAACGTTGGGGTTTCTGATACAGTGCATGTGGAGCTATTCATTAGGCATGTTTGACAGAGGGTGGGAGTGGAGAGGTTGTTTTGTCTTCCTTCACTTTTAATTCTGACAATTGCAAATACGCTGCAGGCTTCTCAGCTGAAGCACTCATTGCACTACCCTGGCTAAATCCTAGTGAGGAGAAGAAATGAGCTCTCTTGGGTGACCACTCCAGTGTGTAGGAGTGAAGCATCCTTTTCATATTCTGTCAGCACTAGAGTAAAAGCAAAAGCAAAATCTTTCAAAACATCCTTCATGTATATATTCAGATTCCTCATACTTTTATTCCACTTTAGGAACATAAGATCATTTGAGACATCCTAGTTCTAACAAGTATTGTGGAAATACATTGTCAAAGTCTTTTAAAATGTTGCCTTAGATACCTCATCTTAAGAGGCAGCTGAGCTTTCAGCAGCTGTGAGACACCGTAGTTAGCTACAACTGCTACAATTTGTTGCAGCTCAGCCTCCTGGAATAATTCCTGTCAATGAATCATTATGGATTAGGCCATACTTAAAAGGTTAATTTATATACAACTGCTGGAGCTTGTATTGACCCTTCTTACACTGGTCTAAGGTGCTGAATGTTTTATTGCCTCCCTGTATAAACAAAAGTTCCAGATAACTGCATATCCTTGACAAGATGTTCTTAACTCTTTCAGTGATGGACATCCTTTCTGAGATAGCTCTGTAAGGACACCAGGAAGAGTGTGTCCAGGGTCATATTAAGATCTGCTATTTTGGGTTCCTATTATGTTTTCAAAGGCCATCCCATTAGATTACAGGAGCAAAAAAAAGGGGGATTTTTTAGTTTTGAATACCTGATAAAAATATAAGTAAGGACAGGTGTGCAGGAAGAGCCATGATTTAATGGATATGCTTATTGTTTCTTGCTCTTGCTTCTGCCTGGAGGAAGGAGCTGTGTGTCTAGGAGGCTGTCGATTTCTTTCCAAGTTTATCAACTTCCTAATAAAAATATGACTCATCCTTACAAAGCTCACATCACCTGCTGCATGGTTAGCCACAGCACAGGTAGGTGTTAGAGCCTTAAGTGTTATTCATTAATATAATTAACCATATGTTCTGGTTATTTCTCCCCATCGTAGCCACAAGATGACAGATAGTGCTCAGGTACCCAAGGTGTGCTTTAATCCCCCAACATACATCGTGCTAGTATGGCCTGGGAAAACGCTAGAAACACACTGCAATAAAAGCTCAACAGTGCTTTAAATGTCTACTGTTGCTCTGCGCAGTAGAGATTGTGTTTGCAATCCTTCATGGCCCAGCCATATGTTATGGGAACACAGGCTGAGCTCAGCCATCTTCTCTGTGCATCAGCTGCTACAGTGCTGCAACCTGATCCTCCCCGCAGCAGCGCCCGTCGGTACCGCAGCCAGGACCTCCACAGTCCTGAAACGATTGCGGTGAAAAAATCAGATCAGAGACTCCCTGGGCTGCCTTCACCATGGGCATTTCAGGTTTCCAGATACAACTGTAGCCTGTAACCACATCCCAGATGGAGTACCTCTTGTTGTAACATCTCTTGCACAGCTCTTTGTGCTACACAGACTGGGACTTTTCAGCACACCTTGGACATCTTGTGCCTCACATGATGCCTGATTTCACATGAAAGCATCCTCTTTGGTGCTGCTCCTCATCCCAGGGTTTAAGATACAAAGACATGGGATGCACACAGCCACAAGCAGGCTGGTTTCCTGGGGTATCAGGAAATGTGTACAGCCATGTGAAGACATACAGCCCAAAGCTAAAACTGAGCTCATTTCAATATAGAACACCTTGGGCTCCTCAGGTTAAAACGAGTTACCTTATCAGTGCTCATAAACCCTACCCTCACATATCTAACAGTAGTCCTCTCTTCTGCCAAGACAGTAGAGCATTGTTCTCCTCCAGGTACAAAGCATATAGGTAAGACCTCATTCTCCCCTTCTCATGTACCCAGAAAGCACAGGCATACAGGGCCCTTCTGAAAAACATGAACACCATCCCTCACACAGGGAGGATGTGTGTCCTTCCCACAAACATCCTGAAGCTATAGGAAAAGGTTTTGTGTCTCCTAAAAAAAAACATTTTTCCCCAAGTCCGACGTTAAGAGGTTTCCCTCCTTCATCAATGTGATTACCAGAGGATCTAAGGGATCTTTTCTGCAAAAGTCACCTGTCACTCCCATGCAGTGAAAGGCCTCTGTAAAGCTGAGCACCAAACCTCCCTGGCCAGGTTATCAGTACCTCTCACCTGCCATTTGCCCCTGCATCTCTCCTCTGTGTAGAGATCCTGTGACTCTCCCAGGTTCAGGTGAGGCTGCAGCCAGTGCTGTCCTTCCTGTACTCACCCATGTGAACTGGGAAATTATTGGTGTCACATCAATGCCCAGCTCTTGGCCAACAGAAATTATTTGTCATGTGATGGGTTATTTTTGCAGGAAACAGAGGTATCTCTGCTAGGAAGAAAAAATTAGCATAACTCCTGCCCCACAAAAGCAGATAGGGATCCATCTCTCTTTGAAACTGGGGGCTGCTATAGTAGCCTAAAGCAGGTCATACTTTTCTCATAAAAACTAAGTGGAAAGAACCAAAAAAGTCTCCTCCTATGCCCTGTGGATAGGGATGAAACACAGAAGGGGAAGCTTGCTATTCTCTTACCAGCCTGCCTGAGCTCAAGGCCAGGTTTCCCTTGATAAGAGGCCCTATCCACTGTACACTGTTTTCAGCATCAAGACATCTCTTGCAGAAGCCCTTCCACTTGTTGTAGATAATAAAATATTTATTTGCCAAGAGATTTGGACCTCTCTTCCTTATTTCACATTAGTGCACTAATCTCTGGCAGCAGAGTAAGCCTCTCTCTCCCTCACACATGCACAAGTGCCCTCCTCCTCCAGTTCAATGGATATTTATTTTTCATATAAAGTAGACTAACTGGAAGATGCGAGCATCTGATTGCCTGGGGGCAGTGCATGATGCTGAGATGACGTGCACTGAGCAGGCAAAGTGTTTAAAAGGTGGTCTCTGATTCCCACTTCAAATGGTGTGGTGTACCATGGGGTACATGTCTGCCTCAGCAGCCTTCTTAGGCTCAAACACAGTGGGCATCTAAATAGTTTCAAATGTAACTCTGCTCTTCTGAGAGGACTTCCTCTAATGCAAAGTTTATTTCTGTGATGGGACTGAAGTCACTTTTGGCTAATATCCAGGTTTTTTCCTTAAAAATTTCATGGAGTTTAGGGATTATGAAACCCAAAGATAGAACCACCTCCTTATCTCTCTATGGTTAGACAATACCTCCCTTCAAAACAGAGGAATTTCTAGCACATTTTTTGTTCTGACACAGACCCCTTTTTGGGGAATTGCAGGGTTTTTGTTTGAGAATTTCTGTCTTTGAATTCTTGATCCAAGACAAAAAGAGAAGTTCTCAAAAACCTTTCTAAAATTGTTCTGCATTTGTAAACCTGAAAATAAACAGAAATCTCAACTGTACCATGGATGCTGTATTCTCCTTCATACCAGTCTTAGAAAGTCTCATGGGACCAGTTAGAGGAATGGACAATTACATATGCAAGCAAAGAGATCACAGGTTTTCTCCTAAAAAATCTTTCAAACTTCAGCTGAGGACAAGTCCTACCCCTTATTGCCCTTCCCCAAAGAAATCAGCCATTGTAATTACCTTGAACACTGGCTGTACCTAGAATGCTACTGAGAGCATTTTTCCAACACTGCAAAAAAAATTGTCATGACAACATATTATTAATAACTAAACCTGCTGCTGTTCTTCCTCTGTGGCACCCAAATGCTAGAAACTACTTGAAGCAGGAAAGATAATAATCTGCTTAATAAACATGTTTGATTGTGGAAGGCAGTGCTTCTAAAGCTTTTCTAGTTGAAGATTCACCTGATTTGTATTAAATAAAAATAAATAAATAAAGCAAAGACAACAGGGGAAATGTAAGAAATTTTGGAAATTTGTTGTTGTTGGGTTTTTTTTGGTGAGACTATTTTGTTTGAAGATTTGTAAATTTTTGCAGTATGCTTACTATATATTGCTGACCATGATGGACCAGAGTGTTGATTCCTGGGCTGAATAGTAAAGATTAGGTGGCTTGGGTTACAGGATGCTTTGGTGATGCGAATTACTGATGCTTTTGCCTCAGTTGCTGGTTCCAACACAGCTTTGGTATTTACCTGCCCACATCTGATGGCTGCTCTCAAAAAACTGATTGCTATCTCAGGTATGACCAAATATAGGATTACCTCAGTTAAAGCTCTACAGAGTGGTATGTCTGTAAGGTTCTTGTTTTCAGTGTAGACCAGCAAAGCCTTGACTACTGTTAATGACTGATCATTTATGCAAATATCACCTAATCTTTGTCTTTGCTCAAGAAAGTGTGCTGATGGCCACCTGCAACCCCTAATGTACACAGGATGTGAGGGCACTAACTTCTGTGTAAGTATCCCTATCACTAACCCTAGTAGCTGCAGCAGTCAAGACCAGGGCTTACACAGAGAGTTTCTTCTCTCCACTCCAGCCACCCTTTCAGAATAGGACTTGAAGCAGGCTGGCAGGGTGTGAGACAGCAGTTTGCACAGTTATCATTCAACCTGCACCCATGTTGTGACTGAATATATGCCCTCAGGTCTACAGAGAGCAATACACAACCTTTCTTTAAAAAAATATGTTATATTGGAAAGCATTCAGTGTACTACAAAGACAGTAACTGGGTGTGTCTGCTGAAACTCTGAGTCATTTCTCAAGTCCACTCCAAAGCCAAGTCATTTGAGCCCTAACGGGCAAAGGAGCAGTTAAGCAATTACTGCAGCACTGCAGTCCATGCTGCTGATAAATGAGAAGGGCTTGGGTTGTTGTCAAAGCTCAGAGAAATGGCCATCCTCATTTTGATATTAATCTACAGGGCTAAGGTCCTAATTCACATCCCTGTCAATTTTGTTGCAATAGGATGTAAAATAAAATTGGATTAAGATTCATTTCAGTCACCCCAAGTTATAACTACTGGTCAAAAGTCACAATGCCAGACACATTTATTGTCAGTTATCTCAGTAATCTTTAACCTTCTGTGGCAAAAGATCTCCGAAGAGAAACAAAAAACAAACAAGGGTTGGGCATTAAAACATAATGACTCAACTGAACCCATGCTAGCTTAAGGCACTCTTTATCTTCGTTTTTTTTAAATGTCCCTCCAAGCTTATAAAGGAAGCTTGACACTTGTATCAGGACACAAGAGGTGTTAGCTTAATAGTGATCTTGTTCATGAAGCATCTCTGAAAGCCTTAGGTTCTCTGAAATTCATGGGTCTGGTCAATCAAAAATAGAAGCATCCCCTACTGATGTGTGATAACTTCACACATTCCTTAAAAGTCTAGCTTGAACTGAAAATGTTCATTAAGCCTGTGCACAAGTTTCAGCCTCTTTGTTAGGTACTGAAAGGGTAGATATTTCAGATACTGTGCAAAAAGCTCAAAAAAAGTGCATAACACTCAGCTGAATTCATATGCCACTTGATATTATATGCACCAGAGCACATAAGGTATGTCCAGAGAGAGATCACTCACCTATTCTTTAAATATGAAAACTGAATCATGAAATGTCATTGGCACAAACAGAGATAGGCAGCACTTCTGCCAGCAAGGCAGCTGAGCTTGAGTTTACAGATCTAAGGAGACCTGGGTTCCAACCTTAGCACTGACTTTTTGTTTGACCTCATGGCAATTAATTAGTCAGATAATCTTTGTGAAGTGATGTGAGATCTTCAAGTCAGGGATGGTGTAAGAGCAAGGTGATACAAACTTTTGTTGATCCATGGTGTCTTTAAACATGATACTGAAAAAAACCAGCTGTGTGAAACTGCAGTTTCATTTCACAGGGATTCATTTCACTTTGGTCTGCAAAAGAATTATGCATCTATGTTTCATTTTTACTTTGGGGCTCAAAAAATCTATCTTGGTCTTAACACCATGACAGTCACTAAGATTACTGAGACACTTTCAAAGATGTTGTTCTAGCACTCAGTGAACTGAGCCTGTGGCACACAAATTTGCAGGAGCTGAAAGAATGTTAGTTGGCTGTTGTCTTGTGGTTTTTGTTTTGTTTTGTTTTTTCTTGGAATGAATCAACAACTTTCACCTGGTTTTGAACTGACACCATAAGAGAATGATTTTGACAGGTTTTTAAATCCAAACCTGTGAGTATACCTAGTTCCTAAACACTGTGGAAATAGTTTTAGGAATTCAGGCAGATTAGAGAAAGAAGGAAAGAAAAGCATTGCACAAGGAAAAGAAAGAGAGAAATTTCTCAAAGGGCTAGCAAATCTCAGTAACCTTTTGACAAACGTGGTCTGAGTTCCAAGTTTGCAATGAAACCTGAAGCCAGGCAAGTTTCTTGTGATTTGGGGCTCTGCTATGAACATTTTTGCACAGCTCTAGCTAAAAGGATCTGTCCTGCTGTGCTGCACTCTGTGCCCTGTCTGCAGTGCATTTGTCACTGTGCAGAACAGAGGAGGGGAGTACAGATCAAAGGCAGCAGAGAAAGATGGGCTCAGCAGCAGCCAAGGATCAAGGTGCCCCTTAAAGTTTTTGTGGTTTTGTATTTGTTAAATATTTTTATTTGGGGGTGGATGGAGGGCGCGGTGCAAAGAGGAATCTGCAGCCCTCTAGTTCTGTGTTTTGCTGATCATTTCTGTCCTTTGCTCACTGAGCTTTCTCATCAATTAATGCCCTAGCTCCCATTTAAAATCACATTCGTGATCTTCACATACAGAAAATCAATTTGATTCCTTTCTGGATAAACCCTTGTCTCCTGGAGCAGGATAGCTCTGGAAGTCCACTTCCAAAGCAGTGTTTGTGATGCTGCAAATGAAGGATTTGGATTAATTTCTGTCGCCCTGTTTACGTGCAGAGATCTTCAGGCAATCAGAAACATCACCTGCAAATCTTCCTGACAGTACAATTTTGCCTGTAGCTATAAGGCTCAGTCATACACAACACATCTTCCTTCCAGTCTCATTGCTCTTAGAACTGTGCTGGGCACATTTTCTGCTTGCATTATGCTTAATTCATAGACTCAGCATTTGGCATTGTTTGTAAGTCTATCATTATCTTTGTTCATATTGACATCAAAAGCTTCCCTTCATGTGTGTGTCTATGAGCTCGGTGGAGCCACTCTATCAATCAATCAAGCAAGCAGGCAATCAATCAACATACAACTATCTGAAACTGCTAAATACAACAAGAGAGCATGTCAGGCAGATACCTGGCTTCTAATTAGGACTAGGTATTATTCTAATTTCTCTGACTGGTTCTGTACTTCATAGGACCTGGGGAAGCACTTTGTCATTAACATGTCAATAAAGCAATATAAATGAGGCTGGAGGGAAATATCAACTCCCAGCACCACAATGTCAGTCTGGTCTCTGATGCATTCTTCTGCTGTGGGGCGGAAGGGGGGGGATGCACTTTCAGACATAGTTGATCAAAGAAATATCATATACAATAGATTTTCTTTTCTTCACTCTAGTGGCTGGGTGGCCCATTGCGATTGATTGAATTTTATGAATTAAGTGAATAAGAACACACAATGACACGGAGGTTGTGCTACAAAAGCTAGGACACCAGATTCTGCATCCCTTAAGCCAGTGTCAGGCAGGAATAATTCCACTGACAGCAATGGAGTTACACTACATTTCTTCTGAGGCGTCTTGGATCTGGCCTGCCTTGATTTTTGATGGCTGTAATTTAGTTTAACTATTTATGCTAACCCTTTATGCCCCACTTTAAATGTACTATGATATATTTTCTCGAGGTAGAGAAAAATTAGTAATATAGATCATTACTGCAAAATTATCAAATCTTTGGGGAGAAGAGGCCCCATTGCTGATGTTTTGGATATTATGAGGTGTGTAGATTCACATAGAGTAAGAGAAAAATATTTGAGTGTAAAAGCAGGGGAAAAAACCCTATTTCTTCTAAGATCTCGTGTTGTCTGGAAATATCAAGACCATCTTAGGTCTTTTTTCCCTTATGTGGTATTTGTAAAATAGAACAATAAGTTAGGAAGAAAGTTTAGAGATCCCAAAACCATATGTCTGTAATGAAAAGGATCCATCTAAAAACTCTTCTCATGACAACGTACTTTCCCCTGCCACTGAAAGTTTCTCTGCTGCACTGCTGACAACAAAAAAACTTTAAAAAAGTGAACAAATACGAGAAATAATAGCTTGATGACTGTGGAAACTGGGTAAGAAAAATTATTTTGCTTACTAAATTATAAATCTTTATTCCTAGGTGATTGCATAACACAACTTCAAGGAAGAGCTTTTCTGTTCATGAGATTTAGGGATTGTTTAATGCATGAATGAACTGCTGCCATCTTCTGACTTTTCTGAGTTCTGCAAATTAAAAAGACAATTTTCTACTGTAATCAAGTGCCCTAGGGAAAATACTTGAAGTGTTAGAATTCAAAGGCACCAAGGGCTTTTTTAATAATTTTCAGAGATAGTGAAATTCTTCAGGAGTCTTTAAAAATTAAGTGTCTAAAGAAAGACTATAATTGAGGTACAGATATATTGGTGAGCTATTATGAAAAGAAGAAGATGAGAACAGTTTCATAATTGCCTAAAAAATACATCTTATCACAAAGATGGACCCTAATTTGGTCCTCTACAGCCATATGGGCTACTCTACTAAACTACTGAGCAATGCTTCTGTGTCAATGGAGTGATACTGAGATTAGGATGCTATTTAACAACGCAAACTCTAATGGAGGGTTCAGACCCTACCATTTAGGAAAAAAAATAGGAGCAAATGAGATGTCAAGGCTGAAAAAAGCCTTGAATTTAAGGAATTCAGTTTCAAATTTTTCATATGACTCTTCAGCTTTACGAGAGACCAAATGGAATCCCAGTTCTGAACATTCACATCCTTGGGAACAATTGAAACTAGGAGCCAGATTGTGCATTTTGAGCCTTTTTGAATATCAGTGCCTTTTTAATTGTTGCTTTGTTTTTTTTTGATGCAGTGTTTGCTCATAGAGTCTGTATATATAATCCTGTTGTTTATCTATCAACCTCTCATCTACCATCAGGGAAATTCAGCGCTCTATTACATGTAATAGTTATTGGTGAGAAATAACGACAGTGTGGGCTACCTTAACTGTGGCTACTTCCTGAGTTATTAACTGGATTGCCTGGTCCTTCCGCGTGGACCCTACTTGAGTAGGATTGATTGAAGAAAAGCTCTGTGCTGAGTCTGCAGACTGGCTATTCACATGCTTCAGGAGGAGGTGTGAGGATACCCCTGGGGAGAAGAATAGTTTTAACAAAGAAACTTTAGGTCCAATGGTAGGACAGTTTTGGGCTGCCACTTCTCCATTGTGCTCAGCACCTGATGTTCTCCATGTTTACAGCTGATTGAGGAAGAGTTCTCTGGACTTAGTCTGTAGGTCTGGGTGTCAGAACACTGATTTTGGTACCTGTTAGGGCTAAGTCCCACCAGGCAGCCCCTCACACACTCCACCAGCAGGGGCATCCACCCAGGGAGAGCACATTCCAAAAGCAGACATCCTGCTCTGGGAAAGTAATTTAAAGGAAGTTCCCCTGGGGCTCAACATGCGTCCAAAAAGGAACTGCTTTGGATAATTTAATAAAGTCAGAAATTGGCTGAAACTGTGCACATAGTCATAAGCAGTAAAAGATATGCCAATGCAGGCGTTACCTGGTCAGAGAGCCTGTCTCTTCTTCCCTAGGAGACACACCTCTTCACTCTTTAAATTTCTTTGGCTCTGAGGAGGAAGAACAAGATGATAAGGTACATTCTGGTCTGAAAACTCAAAGGACATGACATAGCTCTTTAGCATGAGCTCCTTTCCTCTCTAGCAGCTGCCCAAATCACATGGAGATGATGTTGCCTTCAGAGGGACTCTCATACCCACCCTCCTGCATATTACAAAGTGATATGGGGTGGAAATGGAAGATTGCCTTTGCCATGTGAATAAGAAGGGAAACTAGACACCAGGGAAAGTTCAGGACAGCAGGCACTCATGGGTAATTCTGTTAGGCCAAGGAGAAACCCCAGGGCACGCAGTGCCTCTGAATGTGGAGCTTTTTACAGTCACAACTGCGGGCAACTACTTGCTCCAATGCCTCTTCAGAGGCATCTCCACTCCCAGCATCATCTCCCCCTGTTATGCCAGACCTGGTTCAACATCTCAGTTACTCACCCTACCCTTTGCCCCTCACTTCAGTTCAGTTAAAAAAGAGCAAGGCACTCTTCATTGTACCCTCCTGCGGGTGGCTAGGAGCCCCTCAAGGCATGGTGACCTGCTCTCACCCTGGCAGCTTGCACCATCATGCCTACACAGTACTTACAGCTCTCCTGTGCAAGCCCTACTGCCAGCTGTGAGAGTGCCAACATACTTCCTTTCTATTGCTTGTGGAGAGCCACGAGATGGGAAAGCTTCTGCCTGTGTGCTGAACCAGTGTTGGCTTAGGAAGCATATTTAACATCCAAAGGCCAGCTGTGCTCTACTCCATCCCTGAAATCTCAAGCCGATGAATAAAATGAATGAAATGTAAGTGCTACTTTATTAGCTTCTTTTATGTAGTCACCTCGGGCTGCACAGGTGTGCTAGGAGCTGTTGGGAGGTTAGATGTATGCACTCAGTACGTGGTTAAAAGATGCAAAGGCATTTAATCTCAGAAGCACATGATGAGGGAGAGGAGAGCTCCCCATTTCATTTGCCTGCTCAGGGAGACCATTGACCTGGGCCTTTAGGAGGTATAAAGCTGAAGTACTGGCCACATGTGGCTGTCAAAAATACTCTCTCCTTAGCTGGCTAAAGTCCATGGCAGTAAAATGTATTTTATAAATTCATATTCTTTCAATCTTTTCCAAAAGAAAACAGTATCTTCCTAATCATGTCCTAAACTACTGGCAATTCTGCCTGAAACACCTGTACGCTCCTGTCCCAGGGATTCCTGTAGCTTTCCTGTGCTGCTTTACTGTTTGGAAAGACCCTCCAAATACCTTAGCATGTTTCCCCATCATCTTTGTTTAGGAAAGGTGTTTCTGCCATGTTATAAATCCTAACCTGAATATTTCTTGAGGAGAATTTTGTGTTATCAGATGATACTGCCAAGGGATGAAAGTGACAGCTTATCTACACGCTGTTCCCCTTCTGTCCATCTTGTGCCATTAAACTGAAGATACAACTTTTTATCATTCTCCCCAGGGACATTCACAGCTGCGGTCAACTCTGGGGCTTCAGATTCCCTAGGATCCCCTTGAAAATTTGTTTCCACTTGCAAAAGAAATCTACATTTTGTGATACCTCCTACATTTATTGTCTGTGAAAGAAAAGAAACCAAGAATTCAGAAGTAAAGTAAATAGAATTTGGTGTTTTTTCACCAGTCTCCTAAGTGTTTACAGCAAAATTCTTTGAATCATGCCCATTGCATTAATATATTGAGCCTTTCTCAAGAAATCTGGAAAGACCTTCTGGTGATTAACAGCCATCATTTGTAGGCGTGCAAAATCTGGCCTGGAAGACTAAGGAATAGCTGAACAACCTTGCATGTTAGAGCTTCCAAGCTTACAGCCTCCACCGGTGACCGAGCTTAGCACAACATCTGATAAACACAGTCATACAAAGCCTGTGTGCCACAGAGACCCAGGAGCCCAGGGTGGCCACAGGTCTCATCTGGGCTAGTTCAGAAGCAGATGCTTTCTAAGAGAGTGCAGTTGTAGCAAGACGAACCTCTTTTAGGGCACGGCGCTCCAAGGTCCAACCAGGTGTTCCAGCAGAAACTCATGAATAGCGCTCTGAGTCTATTGCTCTCAGGGCTGACCTGCCTGGATCGGTGCTATTGCTCCAAAAGCAGCTATAGCCTCCTCCCTGGCTTCCTCAGGAGTGAGCTTTATTGGCCCCCTAATCCTGCTCATGTGCAGTAGGGGCCCACCCTAATCAGGCACAGGTGGGCTTAACACAAACTCATGCCCACTACCTGGCAATTAGTGGCACCTGGTTGCCTCATTTCACTACATGCAGTGACCTGTCTAACAATTACAAGTCCCAGATTTGCTTTCCTTGTTCTCAAATCCAAAAGTAATTGTGATGGCAGGACAAACTCCTTCCCTGATCAAAGAAGACAAAATTTAAATATCTCTCAAGTTCATCTGTTGTGCCTTCCTACTGAATTCCTATTACTGTTCACTCAGGGGAAAAAAAAAATTATACTTTCTATACTAAGAACAGAAATTGATAGGTCTTTAATCCACCCCAGAGGCAGATGCCTTCCAAACACAGCACAGTCACTGCCACATCTATCTGCAAATGGTTATCCTGAACTTCAGTGCTCACAGTGCTTTGGGTACCCAGGGTCCAGTTGTTGAAAAACAGGAGTAAGAACCTGATAAAGTTGCAGCATTGCACAGATTCTCTGTCCCAGGTTCAGACTAAAAGAAATTTCATCAAGAGAAACCTCTTTGCCCAACTGTGTTTGCAATTAGAGGTGGGAGGCAATATGGACAGAGTTTCACTTGCATAGATGTTCAGTGCAGAATTAATTTGATGACTTGTTAGGAACAGCCATGAATAAATGTTAATTCAGAATTGCAGAAGTAGTAAAACTGGAAAATGAGGAGACATTGCACAGTGCAGCAGCAAATATTTTCAAGTGTCCAATTGCTTATTCTGATCCTTGAGAAGTTCTTTTACTGAAAGGGGGGGTTAACTTACATGTGATTGAGTAACCTCAAGTCATAATATACATATCTCTCTGTATACTAAGTATCTCAAAGATTAATATGTGATTCTTTTTCCAGAAGATATTCCACAGCTAATGTCTCTTTTAACAGATTCTACCTATACTCTAGTGTCACTCATTTATTTACCTCTGCTGGGAAGAAGATATCTTTGGAATATCTTCAAACATAACATATATAGAAGATTGTCCAGCAGAAACATACTGAATGTTAATTTTAATAATTTGGGTTTGATGACTGTAGTCAGTCAAATGCCATGGACAGTGGCAAGCAATTCCACGCTGCCAATCAAAAAATACTTGTCTAGAATTGGCTTGAACCTGCCTGGTGCAGTGTTGGTGTTAGACACATGTTCAGTCAAATTTAATTCTTATCTTCAAAATCCAGAGAACTTCAAGCTTTACCCACTCTTATTTTCCATGAAGTAAGCAGAAGTGCATTAAAATTCTGATAAACATCTTTCAACAGTTTGTTCTGGAATAAACACTTTGCTGTAATGGTTTTAAACTCCGGCATCTCTTCCTTCATAATGCTGGTAGGAGAATAGCAAAGAGGTACACAGTACTGTGGCAGGAGAGGACCACCTTGCTCTCTAAGAAAGAGCTCAGCCCCTCCTCAATCCAATTTCTATGCCAGGAAGCACAGGACTCAGAGTTTCCACTCAGTCTTTATCTTGGAGGTAGAAACGTTAGTTTGGATTTCTATGGGAGAAGTAATTTGAGAAAATAGCTGAGGCTTGACATTTCTCTTGATGTTTATCCAGTAGAAAGCCAAAGATCATGGGAGGAGTTGATGTATTTTTGATAACCTGTGCACTGTTACAGGTTTCATACCGGTTGCATTGTCTTGATTGGGCTTTTAGCTAGACTCAGGCTGCATATTATAAATTGATTTGTCAAAGAACATGGGGGAGACTGAAAACATCAGGAGTGGTAACCTTGGACCAGCAAACACGCAGGCAGTTCTATAGATTTGCCTGGAATTCCACAGTCTTGGAATTCCACAGTCTTCTGGGTGGGCAAAATGATCTTCTTACCAATGAGCCCAAACAGATTGTGAAAAGAAACAATAGGACTGAAATGCATTATGCACATGGGAAATAATTAAGACATTAAAAGAATTGTTCTCTACATGTTAAGTGAAAATGATTCCTCCCCCTCACTTCCAGTGCACTGGGGAGGTAGCAGCTGTAAGAGAAAGCCAATGTCTGGGGGGTTTTTTGGTGTTTGCTTTCAAAACCCAGCCTTAACGCTTTCTTTAAATCCAAAGGAAAGAATTTGCATTATTGATTTGCCCAGAGATGCTTCTGGTTGATACAAAGGTGTTACAAGCCTTCTGACCTCCTCATAGACTAACTTCAGGCACCTTCCCTGTGTCATCTTCTTATATTACTGGACACAGACACAAGCTATGAAGTAGATATCACAAAGTTGTGGAGCTGTGAGTGTCCTAACAAATAGTAACCACTGACTAAAAAAAACCCAACAAGTAAATTCAAGCAAATATAACAGTGCAGTTCTGAAACTTTTGGCTTTGTCTGTCCCTGAGGGCATTATCACGCTTTCTCTTAACTGTGTTTCAGTTACTGTTTTCTGACTCTCTCTCCTGATCCAGACCAGTACTGGAGGGGCAGGAGTTGTAAACTCTGTAAGTTTCAGTGCTAGAATATCTGAAAACTGACTGTTGTAATAGGGCTTCTGACAGGATAAAAATCAGAAAAAGCAGGTATTTTCAGACCAATTTTGCAGTCCCAATTTTTGCAGGCCAAAGCTACTTGGGCAGCCCACATAGCCCATCTGTGCTTGGCACTCTCACCTGAATGTAAATGTCATTAAAAAAAATAATAAATTCAAGCTTATCATTAGCTTTGAACAGAACTTTGTCAGGTCTAGGCAGGGAAAGCAAGAACATAGCTTTTGGTCCAGTCTGTCTCCAGACACCTTCAACAGAAGGGATGTACCTGTGAGGGGCTGGTTTGCCTCAAGGTGTCCTGTGGCATTGTTAGTCCTGTTACCACTGACCCACTGGCAGTTACTCCAGCTCCTGGTTATGGCCATACAGAAATTTCAAATTAGGCATTGGGAACCCAGCAACAATTATTCTGCAAATAAGCAGCTCATGGAGTTCTTGTTTGCGCACACCCTTGTGATTTTTGTAGTGAAGGCATTCTCTGCCCATCATTCCTGGAGACAATGAACCCCAGCTGTCAATGAATCTCTCAAAGAGCTAAAGCTAATCTTTCAGAGACCTGCTCTGGGATCTTCTGTATTAGAACAAAATTTACAAAGAAATACCTGAGAAGATCTTGCAGCCAGCAATGACTTGCAAGAAATCATGCTTTAAAAGCAAAATTATTGTTTAATGGTTCAAAAATTCATTCATTCTTCTTGCAAAACCTCAGATTTTCTTGCTGCAACATATTCATTCTTAAATGTCAGACTCAATGCACACAGCCCAATTTGGTATTTATATGATGAACACTGCAAACCAATGGTCCTTAATATAGCTGCAGCCTTGTGTTGGGATTATTTCCCTTGTGAAAATGCAGGATATTAAGTCCATTAAAAGCTAGGTGAAGTATGGCAGGTGCACAGCAATTTTGTAAGACTGAGTGAAAAAATGATACCTTGATATGCTGAGTTGAGGCCTTTTCTAATTTTTGACAGTTTACATTTCTAAGCTATCTGGTAAAAATCCTCTTTGGTTAGCACCACTGGAGAAAATTCAACTCTCAGCAATGTGGGTGTAGATCTGGAATATTTCCATTCTGAACAACAGATCTACTTCAGAAGTACTCTAGACCCTCTGTTACACAGGTGACATGATGGAAAAAAGACTAAGAGAGGAATCAAGCTCGTCAATGGCTTGAGCATTGCTTGTGTTTATCCCCAGGGGGACTACAGCTGGTGAGGGGAGAGATTCATCCTCTGATAGGAAATCTTATTTCAGAGTTATTTTGTACGGAGCAGTCTGAAACAGAGACCTCACTCAGAGCCATACAATGCTGTGTCTAATGGGGGTTTGTGTCACTGGTCCCACTCTGGTGGGGAACTGGAGCACAGAGACAGAAATTGCTGCAGGGTGCTGGGAAGCCACAAGCAGAGGGAGGACCAGAGACTGGTTTGGGGGGGGGAGACAGGTTTATTGCTGTATTGGAAGGAAGCACTGAGGCAAATGTAGGTGTGTTCAAAACAGCTGGTGGGGCTTTTGCATATGGTTGGGCAAACTCTTCGCAGGAGAGGAAGTGTGTGAGTAGGGGGGGGAAATAGAGAAATGATTGTTTCATGCCAAGTTTCAGACTGCCACCCAGCCAAGTTTTCATTCTTCTTCCACCCCCCTCCAAAAACAGTCAGATTAACAACAGGGTTATACAGCCTCCCACTTGTGGGGGATGGATTCTGCATGTCCATCCATTGAGGCAGCCAATGGCTTCCACAGGGGGCCAAAGACATCATGAGTGTGTTTTAAGGAAGGGAGAAGAGATGCTCATCTGGAAGAGAGCCAAGGCCAGCCCCTCAACAACAGGTATCCCCTCTACCCCACTTTCCCCACTCCTTCCTTTCCCTTGCTGTGAATCTGCTTGTCAGTCAAGCTGTGATTTCACCTTCACAGGCAGGGTGGGAGTGGGATGTTTCTGTCTGCCCTTTCTTGCTCATGGTAGCTGACTCTCATTACTGCCACATTGCTAAGGCTTTCGTGACTCTTGTCCAAGCCCAGCAGCTGGATTTTGGCAGCTTTCCAGGCACTTACACTAATGTAACTCAAAGTTACGTAGGTTTCTTCAGGAGGTTCAGAATGCTTCTGGACTCTTAGGGATGCTTGCTCTTCCTGACGCCCCTTCTCCAAGGCTTTAGCTTTAATTCTAGGTAGTTTACATCTCTGGATCTGTTAGAAAAGGGGCCCATGTGCTTCTTCCTGATTATGTACCACACCAACATTTCATCAGAGCACAGCACAGCTCTGGTGATGTATGACACCAGAACATCATCAGTCAGCCATTGCAATAATGATGCATTAGTGTAATATGCCTTCAGGATGGAGTTGTACTGGTGATGTATTTTTAAAAAGATGGAGTCCCAGAGAAAAGAAACAGTCTGGAGCTAATTCAGTATGAACATGGTCACTGAGAGCACACAGTGTGCAGCTGATTGTGATAAGGATGATTTTACATCATCCACTCTGAGCCTGATCTTTCTTTTTCCCTTTTAATTCTTCCTTCTTCTTTCCCCCCTCCTTGCTTCTTTTCTCCGCCACTAGCACTTTCCCCCTCTTACTCTTTGTTCTTTTTTCTCTTCTTTTTTTTTTTTCACACTGGTGACTCTCATGGCCACTGGCTTTATTCATATATTCTTGTCTCTCACAGTCTGACCTTGTGTCATGCTGTATAACTTAATATTATCCCACTAGAAACTTTTTCCCCCCTCTGAGTGAGATAATATTAAGGTGACCTGTAAGTGCAATAGATAAAAATCTCCAGGCCATCTAGGCAGTGACATTAAAAATCATCACAACCCTTAAGTGGTGGAGGGGGGGAAATCTTATGGGATCTTTCCTTGGCAAAGGCAGCAAATGTGGGCTGAGGACTGGCTACCCCTGGGATTTCTCATAGCCTTCAGCTTCTGGAAGATGAGAAGTGTGTTAACCCATTCACACAGCTAACAATATTAAAACAACAAACAGTGCTCAATCAAACCCAGATTGTCATCTTTCATTGGATAAAAAGTGACCTTTCTAATAAACATTTCAACTAATAAAGACTAAAAAAGTAATTATACTATTAGCTCACTACACCCTAATGCCCAGACATTCATTTCAAAGTAACTTTCCTGCAGAGTTTAGACCGAGACAATTGAATGACAGAAAGATATTATACCAAGACGAAACATAAATAAAATTGGCTTCAGTCTCGTCTGGAATTCAGGCTATACATGGAACTCAGATAATGCCCTCAGTCTAGTAGTAACATGTTGTTAGCATCCAGCTCAAGAACAGATGAATCCTAGGAATCTGATCTTTCAACACTTCCAAACGTATACTCTGTGAAATAAAGTACTTCACAATACCTCACGATACCAAAGACTTTTGGAATAAGTATTCAACACAGAAAAATCAGACATGAAATTTAGTTATTTTCAATTTTTTTTTTACTTTACCTCTTAATTTATTAGTACTGCTATTTATTCAAATTACATCAATACTCAGAGATCCCAATCAGGACATTACAACCCCTTGTGAACTTAAAAAGTCAGTTCTTTCTTGGGCACTTAATCACTACATCCTACACAGAGAAGGATTTCTCTTTATGTTTAGAGTGAGTTAAAAATCTTCTGAAATATGCAAGGGCTTGTAGCCCTGGTGGCTGAAATAATCTGTTTATTCATGTATATCTCAGGCACATCAGTGTGCCTCAGCACTGAGCTGAACTGACACAACAAGTGCTCATTTTCCATGTCTAGCTTGTGGCCTCTCTGCTATGAAAGCTGCTAAGAAGGTCAGCTCTGGAGACATGAAGAAAATGGACTGCAGCTCCTTCTGCTCTTTGCAGTCAGGACTGTGAAGCAGTGGCCCTCTAGCTTGATGTAGTTTTACCCCTGTTTAGCCAACCAAATTCCCAGTTAAATTGTTCAGGTGGGAAACTCTAGTATTGCTGGAATGAATGTCTAGCTTAACATTTACTTCCAGAATGAGCTATGTCATCCTTAGGTCATCTAGATGGAAAACTGTAGTTTTAATACCATTTTACAAGCAGTGAAATTGAAGAAAATTTAATTGACATACACCGAGTCAGAAAAAGAAGGAAGAACATGGAGTGGCTAAGAAGTAGGAGTCTGCTATTCTTAAGCACCAATTCTGCTTCAGTCCAGGAAAGCCTATTCTTTTAGCTTTTACTCCTTCAGAAACAGAACTTCTAAATATCTATTCATTAAGTATCTGCATGAATAGTCTTGCAATTCTTTGATGTTCTTTTCCCATAAACTATCATGAGTTCTTCTACCAGTATTAGGTCATAAAGGTTTGGCTAGCACAATAAATGCTACCATATATAGCTAAGAGATGATCTCTGTTGCTCTCTAGCACCAAAGCTCTAATTGGCTGGTGAGATTGATTAACATGTGAAGCAAAGCTAAGGTCTTTAATCAATCTTCGAAGTCATTTATTGAAGGTATATGACAAAGCCATAAAGGTTATTGCAAATGACATATTTTAATATTAAAACCAGAACCTTCTGCCTTTGTAGAGGCTTGAATATGCTTTCCCCCATGTTTATAATAAATTAAGATTAAAATTAAACAGATACAAAATAAAAGGATGACTTCAGGAATGTAAGCCTCTTTATCACCAGTCAGTAATATCCAGAGCACTGAAATTCCTTGCCCTAGAATGCCTCAGAGCCCAGCCCAAGGTTCATTCACCCCAGCTAACACCTACTATCACTCCAAAGTGGTTACTTATCATCATGTCTAATCTTGATGAGAAATTGGAAGGCACTATGCACACTATCCTCATTTCTCTCTTTGTAGAAGTAGGGCTGAATAAAGTACAGGTGGTTACACAAAATGTCGGTCTCAGTATACAAAGAAGTCATATGCTAAGGGCTGATCCCCTGCTCTGCAAGGCAGAAGGGAGCATTTATCCTGCATAGATATTAGGTTCAGAATGGATCCTCAGGGAAGGTTGGGGGTTGTAAAGATAAACCTGTTCCTAAATCTAAAAGCTCATCCGAAGACTACACTTATGTGTAAGGAAGCACTGTGCCAAGAAATTGCATAAGCATCTGACAGCTTGCTAGCTGGATGAAACAGAGAGAGACACCTCTTGGGTGATCTAACATATAGATAGTTATAATTATGTTTTTCTATTTCTATCCACCTGTCTTGAAATTGAGTAACTATGCTGTTAAATTTGGATTGCAATAAAAACAGTCTTCTTTGCATTTACCGTAACATTTGCCTTATGTTAAGAGTGACTTTAGAGCCACTGGAAGTCAATCCAGCATTTCACAAGTCTCAAAATCACAGTGCTGGACCAACACCTAGAATTATCTCATAGGCAGAGACACCTCTCATAGAGGTAGTCCCTTGGGGACTTGTAATTAAGGTCTGCAAGGGCACGGACACCCAGTGAAGGGGGCATTGCTTCTTTTGGACCAGGAACTTCTCCAAAGTACCAGTGCAGAAATCAACAGTCAGGATGAGAATTGACTGTTTTTCCAAATATTACATTTTCAGTCTTACTCTGACTACAGGTTTCTTAAGACTATTTTTTGTTTGTTCAGCTGCTCTTCAGCTCCTTTTCAGTCACCTCAGGTGAAGTGAAAGGCTACCACATTCAAGATCAAGCAAAATTGTCATTATGAGGATTTCCAGGATGGTTCAGAATAAGCCCGAATTCATACTCTAATGCAGAGAATATGAAACAGGGAGCAGCCAAGTGTGATTTGGACTTATCTTGCAAAGAAGAATTTAATTCCACAAAATTTTTAACCTGGATTGTCAGATGAGGAAACTGAGGAACAGAGAAATCTATATGATTTTTTCCCTGTGGCCACACAAAATAGCAAAGGAAACCCAAGTGTCTGGAGTACAATTCTAAAACCTTGACCATGAGAACAACCTCCTTTTTACTTTTTCACAATTGCCAGTCATTGTCATGTAGATGAAGCAACTCCAAGGGCATGTCCTCAGTGTTGAAGCCATGTGCATGAGAAGCGGGAATTTCCATGGACAACTGAGTGATCTGGCACAAAAAGACTTAAGTAAAAGACCATGCTATTGATTGTCAGAACGCTGGTGCTTGACCTCAGAGAAGTAAAACCTATTTCTGACCAGTGTAAAAGTCTCCTAAAAAAGAAGACCAGCAGCAGCTAAGAAAGGAGATGTGAATATTTGTTTCTAATGATGGAGTCTGTACAACCTTTACTGACCTCCTCCCATCCTTGTGCTCTCAGTGCCCTGAAGATCAACAGATGAGTAGCTGGTAAGGCTAAATCAGGGCCAACAGCACAGCAAGATGGCTTGGGAAAAAGAGAACATTTTTTCAGATGCTAAACCTGTTCTTCTGCCTTTTATTGTGCAGGAGTGTTGTAATGAGGGAAGTGTGCATATAGAAATTAGAGATGGGAAAGGCTATCAGGTCATCTTGTCCATCCTTCTTAGAATGAGAGAGGTTCTGAAAGAAATATAGTATTAATGTGGGGCCAAGGAACAGAAGAAAAGACAAGAATTAAGTGAAATAAGTTCCAAAAGCATTAGTGGCCATTATAGGTAATACAACTTAGTAAGTAACATTAAAGCAGATGTGGACATTAATTGGCCATTTGGATGTGTGAGTGTGTATGTGTGTGTGTAAAGCTATTAATGACAGACAAGTTCTAATATATCCTTTCCATATCCACAGTGAAAGTCAGAAGAGTCCTCATTCAATAGGATAATGAGGTGGTTAATGGATGATCCAGCTATTTGATCTATATTTTTAGTGCAATTAAATAGAATAACTATAATACGGTAACCACAGCCGATATCCAGAAGTAAAGAGAGAGAGAAAAAGGAAGACGACATTTCTT
Organism: Heliangelus exortis; assembly: GCF_036169615.1. NCBI lineage: Eukaryota > Metazoa > Chordata > Aves > Apodiformes > Trochilidae > Heliangelus > Heliangelus exortis. The sequence continues at coordinate 12,593,295 of NC_092426.1, read as the reverse complement.
CACAGGAAAAGGGCTGGAAACATTACTTCAAAGTTCACACTATTCTCAAGAGTGGAAGGAAACACAGATGAGAGGAGGCATCATGAAACACTGCACTCCAGAAAACTCTATCGTGGTGCAACACTGGCCATGAATGACACCAGGGAAGAATCATGTCCTGATCTAGTTTATTTTACTAGGGTTCACTGCAATCCAACCCTATTTGTTGTGGAACAGGGGGGTTCTGGATGTTTAGATGAATCCAAGATTCTATGCCTGAAACACTCTCAAACACACATCTCGAGAGAACAATTTGTGACAGCAAAGGCACATCCTACAGATCTGCCCAGCAGATAGCAGCTCTCAGAAACCTCCTCAAAACAATCAAACAAAATATAAAACAAAAACTTGGTTATAGCATTGCCTCTACATACAGTCTGTGGCTGTAGGTGACACAAGTCTTTTTAAACACAGAAGGTAACAACACTCCCAATGCTTGATGGTCTTCAAGATTTTGTGTGGGACTCATTTGCAGAGGTGATATTGTCACTGCCTGTGTAGCAGATTGCAAGGAACTCTATGGTGCCAAAGTGTTCTGCCCCAGCAGCCATTCCTGACCATGTTGTCCAAGCAGATAGCCCAAACCCTTAGGCATGCACCAAAATGAACCCAGGGCAGGATCAACTCCACTGGTATAATTGGACCTCTGAGACAGAAAGGCAAATCTCATAGTGTGTGAACACAGCCCACATTCACTGGAAGCAGATAGCACAATTATAAAATGCAGCCAGCCTTCTTGTGAAAAAATGCACATGAGGACAAAAGATAGAGGTGATCATCTACCAGGAGAGACAAAAAAATAGCTCTGTAATGAAAAAAAAAAAAAAAAATGGTCCTACAGCCTACGTAGACTGTTCAGTGGTGGGTTTTTTGGTGATTTTTTTTTTTTATTCAGCCTGCTGGATGATGGGAGTTTCTTGTAGCACTGTTTAGAAACGGTTTGGGAGAAAGGAGGTGGCATAATCTTATGTCTGACCTTTACAAAGTATTTACATACACAAATATTTAAATTGTGCATAGCACCTGTTTGTCCATTTTTCTGGCTCAGTAAGCCCCTCCCGAATAGCTCATTGCACCTGCAGCCGTCCTGATAACGCCCATCTCCACCAGCCTGCCAGAGGGACACGGGTGTCTTCCCGGGGTGCCGGCTCACTGGGCTGATGGTGCTGCATCATTGCGTAGGATGTCTAAAGAGTCAGGTCAGTGCAGCTCAAGCACCACGTCTCGTATTCTGAGCTACCAATCTCAGCTTCTGAACAAGGGGGTGGGAATCTCTCCAATCAAGAATTTAAAGAAAGTAAAACCCAGGTAAATCCCAAGATGCCAATATCTATGCATGTGGGGGAGAAGGTCCACAGTATAGATATTAAAAATGTGGTTTTTAAGAAGGCAATTAGTGTCATGTGACTTCCTCATGGGGTGTTTCACCCTCCCAGAGGTTTTAGGTGAGGGACTGAAAAGCAGCATTCCCAACCTTTTTTCCCAGCAAGCCCAGCTATCGTATTTCCCACCCTCCTGCAAGGGTTAAAGAGAAACCTTTTCCATGCCCCTGACTTTGTCTTCCCCCTTTCTATATTCTTGCTTCCCTTGCTGAATCCATTTGCAAATGATATCACTTGTCTGCATATTGTCACTTGCCGCCTGCCCACCCATTTATCAAGTGTCTGCAGCTCGGCGCAGGCTTGCCCTGTCCTCCCTGCTCCATTGTTCCTCCTGACCCAGGGGAAGGTGTGTGTGTGTGTCTGTGTCTGTGTCTGTATGTGCGTGTGTGTGTGAGTGAGACGGGGAGGGGAGATGGGTCCGTCCCCCAGCACCGGGAGCCGGGCCGGGCAGCGGGGCAGCGGCGGGCTGGCGGTGCAGCTGGGAAGACACAATTACACCGGGAGACTGACAGCTCCCCCTCCCCGTCTGGCGTTGACAGATGACCTTGCAGGGACAGCAGCCCTGGGCCTCCCCACAGACATTAGCTGATATAATGGGCTAGACTGGACATGCCACACTGCGAACGTAGGAGGTAGGTAAATCATCCCGGCTTGGTGGAAATAAACTCCGCCGTTTACTTTCACAATAGGTTTCCCCTCAAACTCATAAACTTGTTTCTCAGTAACCCTAAAGCAAAATGATCATGGAATTTGAACACAACATTTACCAAGTCCTAATGAATAACATAATTATCACTTTATGCAAATCAAGGCTCATTTGCATCTGTGAATATGTAGCTATTAAAAACAACGCTTTGATCTTGAATAAAAATATGTATATCACATAATCATAGCCTTATGGAACATGAAAAATATCTTTTTTTCTTTCTTTTTTTTTTAACTGTACAGTTTTGCTGTGCTCGGGTTTGCTGTTTGAACCTTCTCGGTGGGGACTCCATCTATAGAGCTTCTTCCCTGAGGATGTCCACTGGGGTCTCTCAGTGGCTGTCATCCTAGCTAGGCACATCAACGCCTTTCTCTTCAGGTCACTTCACTGAGCATGGCAGCCTTCGTTCAGTTTGCTTTTTTCTCCCCTGGTACTGTCCACTTTGGTGGCAGGAGCAAATCCCACCTCTGGGGCTCAGGTGGTCTGAGTCCTAGCATGTTACATACCACGCCAGAGGTACTGCCAGGAGATGGATACTTTATACATTAATTATATAGTAAGGGAAGAAGTCAAACTCTGCTTGAATATTTAAATCAAGACACAGTGATGCAGATTTTTCTTTTATGAAAAGATTACCAGGAATGACAGAGGAAGCATGAGTCTTTCATGGGTCACTTCCCCACTGAAAGCTCTGAATCTGGTTTACAGGATAGCCCAGTCACTTCAGTCCAAGGATCTAGAAGTATAAAGGTGCCCAACATCTACAGACAGTACTATAAAACTGCTAAGAAGCAGCTCTTTGTGCTGGTCTGGGCATTCGAGCCATGCACAGTGGGAGGTTAAAAGGTAAAGCCTCTATTTTCATGTACTGCAACTACTATCACTCACTATTGTCCGGGGCTATGCTAATTTTAAAATTAAATTTTAAAAATCCTTTATTTTAAAAATTTCTTATCGACAAAGATCTTCATTAGTTATTAAGCCAAATGAACAAAGAATGTGCCTCTGGCCACCCAAAATTCCCCTTGAAGGCTGTCATTGATTACAGCTGCTGATCGATGTGGCTATATAGTAAGTGGCCTCAAATGTGCCACTTACTTACCCACAGGGTGGGTAAACAATATCAGGGCATTAACTGCCCTCTTCTATCTAGTGGCTGCATGCACCCCACCCAGGATGGGCAAGGGTGGCCCCTCCTGTGCTGATGGAGACATTCCTTCTCTGCTCCCCACCCCTCCATTCCCTCCCATCTCTTGGCTATCTGTGACTGCCCTGCCCTGCCTGGCCTGTGCTAATCCGGTGTGTTAACCCATCCAGGTAGGGACACAAAGCATGTGCTTGACACTAATTTAGCAAGGATTTAAGTTGTTCACCTAGAAAAAAAAAATCAACGTTGGTTCCAGATCTAAGCTGCAACGCCTGTTTAAGTATTTTGCCCTAAGGAAGTTTTTCTTGAAGTAAGGCTTGGTACCCATGTCTCCTTTAAAAAATATACTCAAATTCCATTCTTTTCCTTTTTTTTTTTTTTTTTTAAATTCTACCATCTGATTATTATTCTACAGAACAGTGTGTAAACACCTCTAACAGGCTGACTAGAGAAGTACCTCCTCAGGTATACCTGAAAATCTGTGGATTCAAGCACTTCTCGATCTCACTGGAAACTGAACTTGGGTCATTCCCATCCTAGCAGAGCACACTAACCACTGAGCTGTTGCAAAAGCTGGGAGTAGTGAGGAAGGAAACAGGTGGTAGCACTTGCACCTCTTCTGATATTTTGTAAGCAAAGGCTGGTGCAGAAATTTAACTCCAGGACTGCTTGTAGTGCCACAATTCCCAGTTGGACTTCAGTGACTTTAAAGTCTGCACTGTTTAGAATTTGAGTGTTGGTTTGAACTTTGCAGTTTGGGCTTCAGTCTAGCAAGTGCATATTTTAAACAAAGAAAACATTTGGCAAATAGTTGATTCTGCATGCAGGCAATGTCCCTCTGCTCCACACAATTTATTTTTACAAGGGTCTAAGGGAGACACATTTCTCTAAAAATAAAAGGCAACCACATGAGACTGAATTATTCCTTCCCAAACACAAACTGATCTTTTGCTTGTTTCCAAGCATTCTAACAAATTGTAACAACAAAGCTGCACTGTACTCCTTAAGTTAACAAGTCTACAACTGAAACTTTCAGTCTTACCCTTTCAAGTCCCAAGACACACACACATTGCTCCCCTAATGCTTTAGTCCATCAGAATTGTTATCATGACCCCTGACCTCTGAAATGTTACAAGTTATTGATGGGATTTCTTACACAGTCCACAGCTGATGCAAAAAAACAATTATTGGAGAAGAGGAAAATACTAAGGGTCTTAATAACATTTTTAACTATGGAACTTCTCTTTGCAACAACCACAGGAAAATACTTTACTTTAAATAAACCATGGCAGGGGATTGAAACTAGATGATCTTTAAGGTTACTTTCAACCCAAACCATTCTATGATTCGTAATGTGCATAGCTTACAGTTTGATGATGGTTAAGACAAAAACATTTGTTGATCTGTGAAAGGGATTAGTGAAATCTCAAATCTCAATTTCTCAAATAGAGAAAACTCAGATGCCAGAACTAATTTGGTATTTTTAACAGTGTGCCAAAAGTCTTCCAGCATATTTTAAATAAGTGACTCTTCTGCTGGCTCACACAGCACAAAACAGCATCCCAGTGCTGTATGCAGAAAAGCACTCTGTTGGGTTATCTCCTTCCTTCATTCTGAGAGCTGCCCCTCAGGAGGGCATCCATAAATGACCAGCAGAAATTTATGCTTGAGCATCTTGATCCAAAACATGTAGAAAACCAGGTGAAAGAGGATGTGAATGCAAAATGTGTCTTTGTCTTCCTTTTTTCCAAGGTATAGAACAATGAGGCCCAGATGCTACAATTGCAGGAATGTTAAAAATTTTGTAAGTTGTTCTGCAGCCAGGAAAAGCCACAGAAGGTCAGGCCAAACAGGCTTAGGGTTTATGCAGGGCAGGACCTGCTCAGAATGACTCTTTAGTGTGCAGTATCCATTACCAATTGATGTCAAAAATCCTCTTATAGATGGATCATCAAATGTTTTTTCTTAGAAAGCAGGAAAATATCCATGGCAAAATTTCAACACATGCATTTAAAGGGAAAGTTGGAGTTATGGAGACAGAAGTTATATTTTGACCAGCTAAGAATGGCAAGTTCAAGTTTTATCCTGCTGTCTTTTGTTCCCATGGTAGAATGGTTACCATTTAAACAAAAAAAACAAAAAAAAACCAAAAAAAACCCAACAAATCAGCAACTAGAAAAAACTTCTATGCTGTGTAAGAAAAATCTTCTGGAGCTTTCTATTTCTGGATGATAAGTAAACCAACCCTGCTTTCATCTAGTAGCCTGCTGTCAAGTTTGCGTGTTTGAACAGGCTTGAGTTTATTAGTACATAAAGTGCAGCATGTGTCGGTCTGTGTTTCTAGGACAGAACCCTCAGTAAAGCTCAAGGTTATACCCAAAGCAGAACCATGAGGATAGTTTGCAAAGAACCACTAGCCTCCAGCAGATCCCAAAAACTGCTGGGTTTGCTCAGAACAACGGCCTAACTATGGGCACACTGCTGTCTCCTGTTTCAAGCAGGAGCTGCATCTTCTTTGCCAGGTTGTTTCTCATATCACAGGGGTTTCCCACATTAATGTACCAACATGTCAGTATCTGCCGGGGTGGCTGCAGGAGCTCCTACTGCCTCAGGACACATTTGAATCGGAACCCCACCTGTGCCCTCTGCTTTAATCCTTTTTGCAGCCTCGCAGGAAAAATTTCCTATCCCTTTCTCCTGACATCCAGAACCATTTTAGGAAAAGATCAAGCAGGCTCGATGGTCTGAGATAAAGATGCAAGGCTCATCGTAACTCTGTCCTCTTCCAGGAGTGGGAATCTGGACCCGTCCCAGGACTTTGGTGTCTCTCCTGCAGCACCCACTACCCACCTCTGGATGGGCCATCTCATTCTCACTGTTGCCACTGGCAGCACATCAGCCCCCATCCCCAGAGGCCGAGGGATTCACTCCTGTTTACTGCCAGCACACCTATAAATGTCCCTTTGTCCATGCATTGTTTCCTCATTCAGAGCCCCTATTCACAGCCCATCCCACCCTGCTCATCTCTCCAGGGCTGCCCTCACATCCGCATCTCACATTCTCAACTGCCCATTGTCAGAAGAAACCACAGACATAGGAAAGATCAGCCAAAGCCAAACAATGTCTTGCTCCCACTCAAAACAAATCAGAGGGTGGGAGTAGAGGCCTTTTATTTTGGCTAACTGGGATCATACAATCAGCGTTTACACCATTTGTAACCAGCCCTATTTATGGTTTACACTATTTGTAACCAGCCTTTACCTTTCCTGTGATACCTCTGCAGCAAGGGTTGGAAACACAACATCCTCTGCACTAGCAAAGCCTGACTGCAGGTGGAAGGTGAAGTTGACCCAGCACAAACACCTTTCCCTTACTTCAACAGTTCTTGCTAAAGATAAGCTTTTGCTGGCCACACTGTTTGATAGAACCAAAATCAGGGCTTAATTTACTTACACTTCCTAAGATTTCTCTTTAGTTTTCATACAGTTTTTAAGCTTTTTATATATATATATATATATATGTCTCAGATAGAAATCCATTCAACCAGAATTCCCTTAATAAAGGTTAAGAGATTTGCAGTGAAGAAATATCAAAATATACTAGCTTATAATTGCCCTCAAATATGCAGTTTTATATATTTACTTCATGGAGAGGAACCTTGGCATAAGTTTAATAAAAGAAATGGAGTCTGCTGGAGGTCTTGGAACGGAGCTCATATTTTGGTTTGGGTGAATTTCACAAACTACAATATAGTTTGATTAATCTCCCCAAGAATGAACAAACTCCAACTATTTCTGTAGAAAATGGGAAGGAAATAAAACTTAGAAGCCTTTGGAAGTGGTTTTAAGCATAGCAGAAGAAATTACTATATTTAATGTGAGAATATAAATTATTACAGAATAAATAGATGCATGCAAGAGAAATAAACTTTGAATCAGCCCTGATAATACTTCAACAAAGGAGGCATCTTTATGAAACAGAAATTCTGAAACAGACTTTTAGCCCTTTTGTCAATTAACCAACAATAAATGTTACAATAGACACCAGAAAAGCCTACAGTATGATTCCTGTTGACATCATCTTTTTTTGATTAAAGCTGGAAAGGTTAACTCAAAGACCTGCAGAACAGGAACCCAAGAAGTGAAGCTCTTCTGAGCTTCCTAACACCAGGTATTAGACCCAGGAAAGACTGCAGAAACGTGTCATTTAAAAGGTTATTTGGTGGGTTATATACAGCCATAGTTCAGCACTGCCGAAAATGGTGCCAGGCCAAGTGGAAGGTGACAAAATTTTTGGACTATCTCTGGCAAGAGGTGGAAAAACAGATCTTGTGATACAAGTAAAAATATGAAATGCACACATCATGGTCTGTGCCAGGACTGGGGACATTACCATGTGGGGAGCAACACTGTGAACTTTGAATCTGAAAACATGTCACAACATCAATGGAAATTACCCCTCCTCCTGAAGGGTGACAGTTTTAAGGGTGACATTGGGGCCAGCAAGAGACAGGCTTGGGGTATTTAGGGGAGAATCTGTGACAGGAGCATGCTGCTCTAACCTTTGACTTGGCTAAGGGAAAAGGGAGACTCTGTCCTGAAACAAAGGCTAACACTTTCTTCCTCCTTCTCTTTCTTCTTCCTAAAATGCCAGGGTTAGAGGAAGAGTCACCATAGTGGTGAAAACAGTGAAATAAATGCTACAGAATATGACTAATTCTGTTTGTCAAGTTGGCTCAGGTGTCAGAGAGTTGCAGGTCTAAGAACCAGCCAACCCTGTTATTTTTTCACTGCTTTACTTCTCCTCCTCATCACTTCTACTTTTTCCTCATAGAAAATATAGTGGAGGTTAACATGTGTGGGAATCAGGGTATGTTCCACGGAAGTTAATGTACTATAAGTGTAAGGGAGAATATAAGTTTCCATGGCTAAGCAAAGAATCTGAGAATGATCCCATACAAAACTAGCTTGCTAATTAAGAAGAAAAAAACTTCAAGAAATATATTTATCTCTTCCTGATTGGTAACTGAAAAACTTTTTGATCTATAAAACCAGAGTTATGTGCCAGTGGGAGTACAGGCATTAAATCTCACCAGGTCTCTTCAAGTCCCACACACACAGCACAAAGTATAAAGTAGGCTGAGTCTAACAGCACAAAGACCTAAAGCACATAATTTGAGCCAAAGGGAACTCCTTACAGAAGATCTGAGACAAAGAACTCAGTGTCATAGGATCACAAGGCTTGATTAATTGTCTGCGTGCTTCAGACAGTAGTACTGCTTTCCTCACTGCTCAACATGCTCATAGTTGTGGTAAAAGGAGATTTCACACCAAAAGAGGAAACCACTCCGTGGTAATATCTAACTTCCACCTGCCCCAGTGCATTCTGGAATCTTCAGCCCCAGGTTAGTGACACAAGCAGCCCAGGGTGCCAGGGTTGGCGTATGGGAGAGAGTAAGCCTGATACCACAGGATGGGATTAGAGAAGCCGGAGAGGACAAGAAGAAACCACCCAAGCAAGAGACCTTATGGTACAAAGTATTTATCAGTGAGGCAATTAAGCAGGGGCAGTTACACACCAACAGCTGGGAGAGAAGGTGGCACCTTTGTGAGTCCTGGATGTAAATCCTTTCCTAGAGATAAGAAAAAACCTAAAAAACTAACTAAGTCATCTCTCCCATACTTTTCCCTTAGCCACATAAGAGGTAGGAAATCTGTTCTCAAATCTTCCTCCTTTCTCTTCACCCACACATTTGATTAGAAAGCAGAAATTTGAACCTTGGTCTCCCATTGAGGAGAGTAACCTCACCTCCACCCTCTCAGATATTTGGGAAAAAAACTTTCTTAATACCCTCTGCTGAACCTGATCTACCTTTTTGTAGCTAATTAAATACCTGCATTCATTAGAAACCAAACCTTACTCTCCCACCTTTTTCTGTGAGGCCAAAGAATGGAGATACTCCCCCAGGATGTGAGATTCAAGTTTAAATCACTGCTCCAGAGGAGATGGGCTCAGATGTCTATGGGTTTTGAAAGAATTGGTTCCCAGAAGACCTTAAGGAATTTCCCACTCTTACTAAGCATGTTCAGTGTGCCAGAAGGTTATCCTTTGCCCTTTCCTGCACCACTGTAGTATCAGCTATACATCAAGCATCCCTGGTAGGTGCTCATGTCACTGGTCCTCAAAATCTCTGAGGATACAGACTCCATGACCTCCCCAAGAAATCCGCTCCAGTGCTCTCCTTGGAGAAGCTCTGAGCAAGGCAATCTCAGTGACAGCTGAACACTGGACATAAATACCCTTTGTATAACTGACTCCTAGCTCAGTTCAAGGTACCTAATTTTTGGTGGTGGCTATTACTTATTGATGCTCTCAGTGGATTTCTGATGGGTCACACACTTGCCCACGAAACCCAGATGGAGCATTGCTCCTCCTTCTGGATCACTGCAGCAGTGATCAGCTCCACAGTAAGTAACAGTGCCTGAGAAACATTTTGCCAAGGATAGGGAAGACTGGCTGTTCTTCCACCTACTTTCAGCAGCGAGGGGAAGTATTAGAGTCTTCTTAAAGAGAAGAAAATGCATGGACACGAAAATAGGGTGGGAGGATGAAACCTGTCTGCATCAGGCATCCTCCTCCCTCCGGTACTACAGATGCCCTATCAAGAGGAAAAGGTTATGTAATGAAAGCAGCCTGCCTACAAAGCCTGCTGCCACAAGACTTTGCCAAGAAAAGAGAGGAGAGAGAGAGAGATTGCCTTACCACAGCCTTAAAGCAAGACATTGCAAGCTGGAATGTCAAAGGAGGGTCTCTGACTAGTAAGCTAGGAGGCATTAAATGGATAAAAAGACCACCAAATCAACCAAAAAAAAACACATAATGGGGCATCTCTGAAGTTTCTCACTCATTAATGTTACTGCTATGGCAAATAATAGCACTGTTTATTTTCAGTTATTGTAGAATGTGGAGGCCTGAGTGACGGGCTGGTTTTATTTGGAATTCAACAAGCAAGGAGAGAATTTGAATCTAACAGGATGATGGACAAATTACCACACTGAACTTCAGTGTTCAGTTCCATCTCCTTAGGCCCATGTAACAATATATATCATATGTCTCATATGATTGACATGTCCATGACTCATGTCATAAGTGTTATTGATATGACCAGTGAACAAAGTGAAATAATGTTGTTGCCCTCTACCTCTACATTGTCCAGGTAGTTTTGTCTATCTCTGTTTTTGCTTAAATTTTGTTATTCTTGCAGCCAGGACCTAGATATGCACTGGCACTACGGAAAGAAAATGGAATTGTTTAAATATTTGGTTGCCCAGTGAACCAGTCACAGCCTAATTGAAATTTTGGTTCACAGTTTGGGGCTGACAGAGATGTTGGTAAGACTATAACTGTTCCCAGAAGTGTCCAACTTCTGATACTTCACTGATACTTCTAAACTGTTCGTTATTTCTACATACATGTATTAAGTATACATTGTTCTCTTGCCTTGAGCATTGTGATTCATACTCTGATGGTATCAAGAGATCCTGAGTGAGATGAGAGCCCATGTAGGTTGGGGAGGGCAGAGGTGCACTTGTTCTGTCCGTCTGAAGGAAAGGCTTGGAGCTAGAAAGCACTGTATCCCCTTTTTACACACAGAGGGTTGAGGTACAAGTGAGCAGACTCACTCAAGATGCCACAGGCAATGTATGGTGGGGCTGGGAACCGAATCCAGATTTCCTGAATCCTACCCAGTGTCTTAACCTCAAAAGCGTCCTTTCTCACTAATCAGGTATATCAGACGAGTCATCAGACACCTATATGTATATCTGCTTACCCTCAGATTTGTATACCTCTGTGGTCCTGAAAACGGGTTTGTTCTCTCCTGCCTCACCCACAGAGGTTTGATAAGGTGGTAAAACCAGCTTAAAGACTTCCTTTGTTCTGATGACAAGCTCTGCAAATAGCAATTCTGCCCAAGTCTCTGACCTTGGTCATGAGGTTCTGAGATATAAAATGGCCACTGGATGGGCAAAATCCATATTGAAGCTTCTTCCAGTTCTGTCTCATGTTAAGTATCTTTCGGAGTATTGGTGGCTGGATGTGTCATCCTAATGAAGGCAGTGTAAGCAAATTGCTGAAAGAGGCTCATCATCAGTTCTACAGAAGCACCTTACCTCTAGACAGACAGTACAAAGGACACAGTCTGTTAGATAGAAAGTGCACAGGTCTCAAAGATAAGCCAGCATGGAAGCTGTCAGAAATCACTGCCAGCATCTGCAGCTGAGGGTTCTGTTACCTTGCTCTCAGTAAATCCTACCAGATTGGAGAAGAACAGACTCAAGGACCATACAAAAACTCCACGTGAATGCCATAGCCATGGTTCCATTACTTAGTCAGTCTTCATGAGCAGAAGATTGTCTTTCCATTTCTTTTGCGAGCAGGTGTTGCAGACCTTGTCTCCAGGCACAACTGAAGTCTGCTGTGTGGAAAAGAAAGTTAACAAAGGTAGTAACAGGAATGACAGGAGCATTAGAGGCTCCTTAAGACAATCGTTAAAGTCCAGGACCAAGAAAGCAAGAGCTTACATGTGCCTCTAACAGTCTTGTCAAACCAAGAGAAAAAGATAAGATGGGAAATGAACTCCTGAAAAAATACGGCTTAAAAGTGAGGCTGGTGTGATAAGATGGCAATTCCCAAAAAAATTCAGGCAGTAATTTATGCTGATACTAGCTATAAACATGAAAAGCATGTAAGGATAATGTAATTTAAGAAGAAAACAGTTTTGAGAGATTAGTCTATTATCACTGGAAAAGCACTTTTACTCTGCCTGGAAAAATAAACAGGAGATAAAGTTTTAGAACTGCCATAGCTGGTGGCAAACCTTCTACAAATCTCGGTAGCACCATGACTTCATGCCAGGAGCCTTGTCATAGGAAAAGAAAACACTACTTTGAATAAATTACAGTCTTGAGTGGGGAGAACCCTAGTTTTTCAGCTTTTCCACTGTTCCCACTGTCCATGGACTTTCTGAGCCCCCCAGAGTATCAGCATCATTCCCAAAGACTGGTATCACACGTGGATACATCTGCACTGCACGTTATAGTGCTAAGCAAGTGAGCTCTAAAAGAACTAGCTTGAGGATGAGAAGCAATCCAGACTTATTAGCATAGTGCTCTACCCATGATAATTTATTGTGCTAATGTAGCTATACCACTTCTAGGTATCCCTGAACAACACTGTGTTGTGAGATCCGGATCTGCCAAGAACACAGATGTGTCAGTAGGTTGAATGAGGAAGGTCTGCGACTACTAACAGGTTGGTTGGTAATGTGAGGTACACCGAAGGAGGCTATTACTTTGTGCTGCTTTAATGCCTTCTAATTTTTTTAATTAAAGCTCAGTTACAATATCCCGTAGGGAAAAATCCCTTGCTGGCAAAAAGAGTAGGCCAAAAAGCCTCACAAGCTTTTTTCTGGCATTAACGTCTATTACTCTAAGCAACAGTCCAGCCCAAACTTGTAGGAGAATAAAGCTACCACACTCCTACCACAAAGACTGTTGCTCTTTGCCAGTAATTGCTGTTTTTCCATACACAAGGACCAGATCATCTACTTTCATTCAAAATGACTTCTTTTTGATTAAGGGAAAACAGCAATGAGAAGAGGGGGGGTTGAGGAGAATTAAAATAAAGTGCAAGGTCTCCAAGAGAGATCAGCGCGCGTTCACTTCCGTGACAGGCTGGAGCAGGCAAGAGGAAAATGGCTACTGCCTCTGCACACATGCAGAATTTCTTTGAAATTCCACATGTTGCTGGCAGGCTTAAATGTTTCCTGCATTACATCGACCTTTTGGGGCTCCCAGTCATTTGGCTGTGCTGATATCAAGCCTCTCAAATGGCTGACGTCCAGTAAGGTAGCAACTGGATGTGTCTTTGTACTCAGGATCAAGTCATGCATATGGCTACATAAAGGTTTGGCTCCATAAGACCAACAAAGCTGATGCTGCCAATGGTGTCTCCACAAGCCCACTCTGGTACAGTTAGGTCTGAACCTCCCCACCTGCCCGTGTCCAAGCGCTATCTCATGTTGCATACTGGAAGAGTAAATCCCGTGTAGAGGGAAAAAAGCATCTTGTTAACTCTGCTTTTGTACTGTCTCAGTGGTGGTCTAAAGCCAGATCCAGTCGGAGCTACTATAACACAGCACTAACAATCACAAAACAGAGAGATAATGTGATCATGGAAAAACTTTTGCTGGAGTTAGTCAGAGGGTGAGCTATCTCCAGTGAAGGCTGCAGGGCAGGGCAGTGGGGGATGGCAGTGCTTTGAGACAGCAATTGATCTGTGGGTCTCAACAGGAGAAGGGCAACTTTATTTATGCTTGTGTAGCTGTATTAGATAAAGGAGCTGTGTCCTTTTTCTTTCAGCATAGGTATGGTCATCACTTAATTATTCCTGAGAAGGTGGAAAGTGTTAAAACCTCGGGAAACTCTGATATCTGGGAGTGTGAGAGTAAGACTGTAAGTGTTAGGCAGCTAAAATTACCTCCTAAGAATTAATTTTACTTTCTCTGAGGCTCTGCTCTTGTTTCCACCCCACACACACGTATGCTCCAGCACGCACAGACAAATACATGCACGCAAATACTAAACAAATACATTCACCTGGAGAGCATCATTGACTATTTGATATGGTCGGATTGCTTAAGTTAAAAACTCTCCAAAGAAAAGAGTTTGCAGATTTCTGTCAGCCAGAGATCTATTACTCATGCTCAACCATCTGGTATTAAACGAGAATATGACAAGCTGATTGTTATTTTTTTTTTCACATGGCAAATTGAAAAAGGCGACTTTTGATCTGTATTTTAATTACACCCCCTCTGATCTCTCTCCCTTGCACTTTCTTAGTAATATAAATTTGGAGAGTAAACACACTCTGGTTTTCCCTATTAGCCCTGACTCTTGACTGGCTAAAAAAAATTTCATTTCTTTACATTTCTGATTCACTTGTGATTTGTGGAGGTTTAAAGAAAACTCATTTCTTCCCAGCTGAAGAGCCAGGGAGTGGCTTCCGATGAGAGGTGAGACTGCTTGGCTCTGCTGCAACCACCCTCGCTCCACTGCAGCTCCCTGGCACCCTGCTTTTCCATGTCATGGCAGCCCACATGGAAGAGGAGGTATTTCATGTTACATTTTGTGTTGCTGGTGTTGTTGCTATCAAACAGCCTCATAGTTTTGCTCAAATGCTGGAAACATAATTTAAAAAGAACAAACAACAAAACACTTTTGCCACAAAAATAGGGGAAGATGTTACAAGTCCTAGAAATCAGGATTTTTTGTCAGATTGACCTCACTCAGTTCATGTCAGGTTGCTGCCTGCACAGTCGGGCCTCATGCCCATATCTGCGGCTAAATCAGACTTTATATGAAAGTATGACTTTAAAGGGACCGGACCAAATCACATGACACATTTTTGTCCAAGTTCCACTATCATGTGACAATCTACAGTAGATTTATGAAATTAAGCACAGATGGCTACTTTGTTTTTGTTCTTTGAACTGACAGCTGCTGGTGTAAAAATAAATTAAATTAAATTTCATATAAGTCAGACTTTGAGGGGTTTGTTTTTTTGGTTTTTTTGGGGTTTTTTTTTTTGTTGGTTTTTTTTTTTTTTTGTTAAATAATCTTTAAGGTCCCTCCCCACACACATACACACATACATTTTAATGTTTTACTGGTTCTTGCCTCTCACCCCACGCTTTTGGCATACCCCCAGGATCCTTTCTCAGTTGCCCTGGCAGTGACCTCCCTCCTTTTCAGGGCACACACTTCCCAAGGGACACCTGATATCCATCCCTATCCCTAAACAGAGACCAGCTGGTGGTGGGGACAACTTGTCCCAGTGGGCATAGCTAAAGCAAGGCCATTTAAACCCACTTTCCATGAGGAAACCCAGATAAAAGAGGGGAAAACCCCATGAATATTTCACCCTTCAAGCTTGCAGGAGAATACTTCTAAACCCTTAGGAACTATCAGCTCTGAAATGCTGCATCTGCCAGCAAGGGAGGACTGTTATTAACAGAGCTGCTAGTAACCCAGTATATAGGGAAAAAATGAAGGAAAACACTTCTAGGTAAGGAAAGTAATGGCAGGTGCATAAAAGAGAATGAGCAGGCTTTTTACGAAAACAGTGTTTCAGGATTAGCCAAAGGGTTCTGTATTCACAAATCTCCATGGAGCACTTTAAAGTCTTCTGTGTTTGTATCACTTAAAGTGCTGCTATTTTAGGTCAGTGTAAATAAGTCATGTGTGCCGTCAGCCTTGTACAAATGCTTTCTGCTGCTTAATAATACATGTGCTTGTCCATTATAGGGGCTACATGGGTATGTGTTGGGATCTAGAGGCAGTCATGCAAAGATCCTGTCTTTGGCATGGCTGCTTAAATGCTTTGAGTGAGGGCATAGGGTATATACTTGTGATGACCTAGAACAGGGCAGAGGCTAAACCTAGTTCTGATCACAGCGCCAAATAAATTATTCAGCAGACACCATAACATGGTATCACTGCTTCCCTCCTGATATGCCAACAGATCGGCACTATTACCTTTTATTTTATTTATACACAGATATCACAGTTTGAGGTAGCAGGGGGTTAATTGACCACATCAGAATTCTGCTATTTCAATTGCATTTCAGCAGCTTGCTGGGATTTGGTGGATGTTTAGGAATCATAATGTCTTAGGTTCTCTCACAGAGGTGCTTGGCAGAAATTATGCTGTTCAGATGCAGCATCCTACAGGACACAGCAAGCAGAGTATCTCAGGCCTGATGTTCCCTTTGAATACAAATAGATGCTGATCTCCAGCCTCAGCTGTGGTTTGGGCATCCAGCAGACTTCCGCCTCCCATGAAATCTCTTCAGATGACTGGTCTGAAGTGAGAGCAGGACATTCTGAAGCCAAGATCACCACTGACCCAATACTTGCAGCTCCTGTGTTTGTTCACTCCCTTTTGTTCCCTGCTCTCTCTGGGCTCTTTCTCCATTTATATAATGGACTTGTCAGTATGGGGACTCCCACTATATGCTTATCCAGAAATTATCTCCTGCTCTCTGTGGCCCTCTAGGCAAGACAGCAGAAAACACAATTATTTTCACTGAGGGTCCAACTTGCACAACAGTGTTATGCAGTACCCTGAATACAGGACAGAAAGCGTGAACTTTCTGCATCTCTATAATTTGATAATTTTTTAAAGTTACAGTGAGATGTGGAAGTAATTGTGGAAAAGTCCATGTTAATGTGTCCAAATCACTGTATTAGTGATGGAAAAGCTTTCAGGTGCTGGGAACTAAGAAATGCTCTTGGGAAGCCATTGTGCCACATTTTCTTCAACTCATCTGCATGTTGCTGTCTCTGACCAGGTAGCCATCACCATGAATTAGATGAGGGTTTTCATATTCTGAGACAGTTGCTTTATCTTGGAATTTATGGAGAAAAAATGGGTTGAAGTGCCCACTTTTCCTGATTGGCACCTGCAAGAGTTAATTAACAAATATTTGTAAAGGATTTGCCTTGTGCTCCTGGGATTTTTCTCCCTGAGAAGTCAATTCAGATTTCCCATTCCTCCAACAGGAGGAAAATTCAACCAATAAAAGAGCAAACAATTGTACTGGAAAAGCCAAATCTCTGAATGACTTGCTGGGAGGGAGATGCCAAAGTATCTTTACAAATCTGCACCTGAGTACCAGTGTCAGATTTGTGAGGTGCAAACACTGTGCTTCTGAGAAAAAATTATGAGGGTTTTGCTAGCAAAAGACTTGCCCATTCACACCTCAACAGACCTCTGCAGGCTACTGAAACTGAGCACAATGTCTGTGAAAATAATAGAGGAAGAGCAATTTGGTAAAAGCAAATGGTGAAAAAAAATAGTTTAAAATGTTACTTTTCTTTCCTCTTCAAATGTTACATATCTGATTTCTTTGACAGAAAAATAAGTATGTACATGACTCTACATGGTGAGTTTTAAGGAGAGGTTTAGAAACAAGATTTTTAATAGGAAACAAAGGCATGTCAGATAATAAGCATGCATTAATGTTGAAAAAGCCCTGTAATAGTGTTTCTTGTGCATACGTGGGAGTGAGGGGTTGTAAGAACAAGTGGTGGCTGGTTGCCTGGGTTTATCAAAGCCCAGTAGGGCAGGATCACCTCTTTGTCTTTGCTGTGCTCCGAGTCATCAGTCCCTCCTGTTCCTCACTGAGCTGTGAAAATGTCAGGAGAGAAACTCCTCCTCTAACAAAACCCAAGTGTCATGAAAGCCCCAGCTGCAGGCAGTCACTCAATATGCTGCCCAGCCAGCTGGGCCGTGCTGGCTCTGTGGGGCAGAAGGGATGGACAGAACCCTGATGAGAGGATCCCACAGCCCGGTGGCTGTTCTTCCTCCATGGCTGTGCTTCCTCTATGGCTGTGATTCCTCAGGGATGTGCTTCCTCCATGGCTGTGCTTCCTCCATGTCTGAGTTCCCTCAGGGATGTGCTCCCTCCAGGGCCTGCAGCCTTCTGCAAAGCAAATAGAGGCGGGCCTGGCCTGGGTGCCATGGGAAGAAAAAGGACTCTCTGTTACCCCTGAGCAGGGGCTGGCCACATTTCCATGCCCTGACAGGGCAGTGCTGGAGGCACTTCGTTTTATGGTTGATCTCGCACCTGAAACCACAGCTCCCAACCAGCCTTAAGCCTTGAGAGCACCCTGCTCCTTGGGGATCCTGCCTCTTTCTGCCCTTCCCACCACCTCATTCCCCTCCATAGCAGACCCCAGCCTGCCCCTTTTTAACAAGGCAGCCCCCAGCCTAACTACCTGCCACCCATAACCCTCAAGCAAAATCCTCTTGGGCTATGTACTGCTGAAATGCAGCTCTCTGAGGCTGCTTCAGAGCTCAAGGGGGTTACAAGCTCCTCAAACAGAGCAGGAGGGAAATGGCTGGGGCTCAGCACCCTGTGGAGCTGTAGGTGACAGACTGCCCCAGTATGTCCACAGAAAGGCATGGCAAACAGGGCAGACGGGGAGGAATGCAGACATGTGAGAGGGGATGGCTGGAGGGGCAGCGAGGCAGCAGGGGGGTGGCTGAGGGTGGGAGGGGAGAGGAAAGGCTGGAGGACAGGGAGGAGGGTGGAAAGGGTGATGAAGTGCGGGATGACACAGGAGATCTAATCTGAGGCAGAGCTGTCCAGGGCCTCCAGGCTGGGAACCAGGTGATTGAACACGATGTGGGGGAAGCAGATGCCTTCACAGCACCTGCGGCACGGCCCCCGCCCTGGGGTATCAGAGCTCATTATCTGCCTGCAAAGCGCTGGGAATCGATGCAGCCAGGAGTGAAGGGCTGAGCACCAGAGGAAGAAGTCTGAAGTGCTGCTCCATACAGTAGGGCTGACAAGTTAGAATCAGGGACTTTCTCCTCTTCCCTACCTGGTGCAATGCTGGCACAGCATGTGGGGGGCATGGGTAGGATATGCTGATGGTTTTTCCAGCAGGACCAGAGGCCCAAGCCAGTAGCTGGGAGGACACGAGTCCCTTGCTTTGGTATGGATGAGTGGTGGTTTGCAAAGACACCTGTGCAGCTCTGTGGTCTTCTTCCTGCATTCTGGCAGGGCTTGTGAGCAGAACAGTATTTTATCAAGCTCAGTCTGAGAGTCAAATGCTTCTCTGTCCTCCACAATTTTTAATTTTTTTTTTTTTTTCAAAAATATTCTACCAAAACATATAGCAGAGCAGGTGATTACATGAGGAAAGAGCTGAAGATGAGAATTTGAACCAGGTAAAATCCCAGAACAGTAGCACAGGATTAAGCACAGGATTTGCTCCAGCTTCATAGTGTTATTGTGCTTGTAATTAAAAGTCTCTTTTCTTCTGATGGCAAAGATAACCTTATAAGTGTGCCAACCATAATCCAAATCAGCCTGCATATATCTTGGAACAACAAATACCTCTGAGAAATATATGCCATCCTATTGCTGTCAACAAAGCATCATTGCAAGTGGCAACAATTCACTGTTTGTAATAAGCCCGTTTTCTCTTTGCTGCTGCTTGACATCACTGCAGATATTGATAGTAGCACTTTTAGTGCAGTGGTAGCTTTGCCAGTAGCACTCATGACCCTGAAACGTTTTAGATCATGTGAAACTGTGTGTAAAAGGGACAGAGAACAAGGAGGTGTATCCCATGTAAATTCTACTTCTTAAAATTAAAAAATCTTACATTATCTCCTAAATCACCTACATTGCTCAGATCCCCTAGATCCCATTCAAAGCAACCAATAGCCCACAGCACCCCCCTTTGAGGACCCAGGTGCGTGAAATAGATCTTTCAAGGTGCATCCCACACTGAAGGAGAGGACATCTCATTCTTTCTTCCCACAAGACACTGTTAGACACTGCTTGTGCCATGATTGGCATGGTACATGAGTCCCAAGAATCCTAGTTTTAGGAAAAAGAGGCATGTAACCATATTTGCTTTAGCATTTCCAGAAAGTGCACATAGGGAGCAACACTGAGGGGCAAGTCATAGAACCATAGAATCCTAGAATGATTTGGGTTGGAAGAGACCTTAAAGATAATTTCCTTCCAATCCCCCTGCATGGACAGGGACCATTACCACTGTCCTATCACACACACTTCTCCCCAGCTTTCCTGTACTTCACGTACTGGAAGGTTGCTATTAGGTTTCCAGAGAGCCTTCTCCTCTCCAGGTTGAACAGCCCCAACTCTCTCAGCTTGTCTTCATAGGAGAGGTGCTCCAGCCCTCTGATCATATTTGTGGCCCTCCTCTGGACTCACTCCAAGATCTCCATGTTCTTCCTGTGTTGGGGGCTCCAGAACTGGGCACAAGTTAACTGCCTCACTGCACAAGCAGAGATACAGGAGATAAATTTGGTGGGAGGCTCAACAACAGCTTGCAGTCCTTCTCTCTGCCCCTGTACATGCTTTTGGCTACCTCTGTGCATGTTCTGGATTGCCTCTGTCAGCCCCTGTCTCTTCCTTTTGTGCCTACCACATCCAAGCAGGAAGGGAACAGGCCAACCCAGTTCCCTTCTGCACCGTGGCTAGTCCCATGACAGCTTTTGGGAGTTGTTATCCCACCTGCCCAGGAAAAATACAATGAAGAGAAGAGGCTCATATCCCACACAGGAGTAGGAAAGAGCTGTCTTCTAGTCCAGGGGAACAGAACATGAGCCCCACTGTCTCCACTCCATCTCAAGAAAGCAAAACCTATAACACTACTGCAGATTTCATTACCTTCAATAGCTACTGATTAAAATCTGCTTCAAGTAAATCAAACTAAAAAATAGTTGTAGATTGGCTCATGGCTTCAGTACACATTAAGAATTTAAGCCTGCCAGCCCAAAGTTTGTAGTAAGAGATGTTTCTTAGTGACCTGGGAGTAGGTATGTAAATAGTGAATTAGCAAAATGTCCAGATGACATAGAATTTTGTAGGTTACTCAAGACTACGGGGAGCTATAACATGTTCCAGAAAGACTTGACCAGACAGCATGATGGAAGATGAAATTCAGCGTAGACATGTGCAAGTTAATGCATGCTGCAGGAAATAATTTAAGCTTTCACACACGCCAAGGGACTGTGAATTAGTGATGAGAGGCATTATGGTGGACACACAATGCCTTCAGTGAAGATGTCTGCTCAAAGTATAGATGAGGTCAGAAAAAGAATGAGGGAAAATTCATCTAAAAATGGGTGGGCTGGTACTTTCATTGGAGATACCTTCTGGGTCATGCTGGAATATGATTTAAAGCTACCTGGGAATGAGGCATCTGTGGAATCAGTAGACTCTCTTTCCCTCAACCAGATCTTCCAGGTCTCACACTTTACACATCAAGAATGTCAGAATTAGTTGTCAAGCTTTGTAAAAGATCTGGACCTCAGTGAATTCTTTATCCATCCATGAAGTCCTTAAGAAGAAACAGATATCCTCAGAAAGGTATAAACTTGGCAATTAAATTCCTGTAAACTGGAATTAGAAAAGATGTCCCACTTACATGAATAGTTTGCATAAACTGTATTTGGAGACAGTTTCACCAAGTCAAGTCCCTGGATTTTGCTGTGAATAAGCTAAATGCTTCTAATATAAGGCATTATTGCAGTATTACCAAAACCAAATCCCCCTTACAGCGTGGAGTGAGAAATAGAAAACCTTTTTTTTTCCCTCTCTAAGACCAGGGACATAAAACAATTGCTGAGAATGAAAACCCTGTAAATTAATTTGTATTACAATTTCTGCAACGCCTCTATATATAAATGGAAGTTATGTACATAATTTATGGAGGATGGTATATATGAATTGAAGTCTCAAACCCCCTCAAATACAGTTTCTCAAGCATGATGTGTAGAACACTAACACTCTCAGACAGTGTGCAGATTGCAATAGTAAAAAAAAAAATCACTCTAATACTGTGCATTACAATAATAAGTGCAGGAATTAGAGGTTTTTACCTCTCTGTAAATAAATTATGCATATGTAGTTTTAAATTAACCAAATTAAATGATTAAAGACCCTCTATTCCTTCATAAACTTGTCTCGAGAGTACGAAAGGCAACATACAAGCAGAAGTCTGCGTTTCCTCTGAGCCTTGCTGCTTCATTTGAAGCAATCTTAGATGCACTTCCCTTTCCTCCCAGCCTTGCAAGGATAGAAGGCATTTTATTTTCCCTTCAGCTAATTATTTTCAGATAAATGCAAGTGTTGAGATTAAAAGTGCCACTTTTGTTTGCATGCCCTCAGCTGGGTCTTGCTGGTGAAGTACTGAATGGCTCCTTAGAAGTCAGTCTGTCCACAACCACTTTTTCCAATATTTATGGCTCTGGATTTAGCCAAGAAAGTCAAAGAGGTACAGGGCTCTTCAGAACAGTGGCAGTGTCAGTAGATGACATTCCTGAAATGTAGCTCCATAGTGTGTTCTCTGCGTGAAGTACCATTGTGGTATTTTATCAGTGATGTAATTTGTCATGGTATGTGGCACCATGGTATAAGGTACCATGATTTACACCTGGCTACAAACCTTGTTGTCCGTTTTATTGTGGGAGTTCAACAGGCTCATTTCTTACTCATTTCATGAAATAGCACTGTAGCCTAAACTCACTGGTCACATGGAGAAGAAACTGCAGAGATGTGATGACTTTCCTTTCCCAGTATTCCCAGTGCTGTCCTACCACCAAATCAGGTGGCCAAATTAGTTTGGTTCTTCCAGAGAATTTTGGGACAGTATGTATTACTCTCAAAGCACTTAGCTCAAAATGCTGATCTTTATATAGGCAGAGAAGCAGGCACAGAAAAAACCAGCACCCTTCTCAAGGTCACTGAGTAGGGCAGTGCTGGGACATGACTCTACATGTGCATCCTACTCCTGGGCAGCACCACCTTCACACACTGCTGTCAGTTCATCAGCTGAGCCACTGCAAGCTGTTGTTTAAGCTTTGCTCAACGACCCCAAGTAACTTGGTTCCTTGATATCTCAAGCATTTACTGATGTTAAAACTCCCCAGGGCTGTATTATGAAAAAGGTCTAGTTAAATTTGCACGTTAAAAGAAAAAAATCAGGAATGTCCATATTATACAGCTTTCAAGTGGATTTTACACGTCTCTGCTAGAGGAGTACGCAAGCTTGTTGCTCTCTGTAAAAATGTGTATTTTAGTTTGACTCTCCACACAAATCAAGAGTGTATGCTTGAAGCAGCATTAAAGCACAAGGATTTTAAATGAAGGCAGTGAAGGTATGCTCCAGTTTACAGTGCTTGTTAATATTTCTTCTTTAGTAGCACATGTAACAAAAATGTGCTGATACATGCTTTCATTCACTGCATTTTTACAGTGTTTTGTCTTTTTTGCTATAAAAACAGCCTTATAAAAACTCAGCCTTAATGAGCTGCATGTAAGACTGCAGTATCTCTCTAAACATTCTTGGTGTTTTGGAGTAGAACCCTGTTTTAAATGGCAGAAGGATCTGTTTCTTCACATCAACATCATCAGGGACTCAGGAAGCATCTCCTAAGTATGGGTAGTGGGACCAAGAAACATAACTGGTTTTAAGATGTAATTTTATGAGTTTATGAATGGGATTATAGTTAAGTATGAAAACCAGTAGCTTCAGGGAACCAGACTTTCTAACACAGAGGTTTCTGCCAATCCTCAGTACAGTAAGCATGCCACCTGTCTCGGGAATTAGCGTAGGTGTCCCATAGTAACTAAATAATAAGGCTTCTATGATTCAGATACAAGGTAGCTACAATGGACTCAAGTTAAAATGAAAAAAGTTATTTTGATTAAAAAAAAAAAAAAAAAAAAAAAATATTTATTCACTTGATTTAAGCTTTGGAGGAAAGTAGGGAGCAATTTTCATCTCAGAGTGCCAATAATGCTTCTACTTGATCCTGAAGCAAATAAGGTTCAAACTTCTTCCAAGACATTTGTTTAAATCTAGATGACTTTCTCATTGGGATTTTTACTGCAAGTTTCTGAGTACAAATACAGCCTCATGGTGAAATGAAGATTATTAGCTCATTTTGTTCATAGCATGAACCAGGGCTATTGGATACTAATGAGGCAAATATACTAGTCAGAGTTGTTATCCTTCATTTAAAAATCTTCTTCCAGATCTTTACACCTCTCACTAGCTGACTTGTCATTAGAATTTAGAAAAGTAAAATGCAACATTCACATGAAACAATGACAGGCTATTAGGCTATGTGGTGGGTCACCAATCTGCCCATGGCCCCCAGCATCAATGGGTACAATACAAATAATTAGTGTTACATTTTTCTTTCACAGCTGTTTGCAAAACTTACTAGTATGCATTTTCAACTCAAGAGGCTGTTACAAGCTGACATCCATGTGTGCACTCCAAAATGTGAATCACATGGCTGTTAAGGCCAGGAAATAATTCACATTTTTAAATCTCTTATGTTTTTGGTTTTGTGTTTGGATTTTTTGTGAAGGATATATGTGAAGGACAAAGACTACAGAATCTGTGACAGCAGAGTAATTGGTGGCTTGTAGTAAATGCTCTTCCAGAAGGTCCCAGTTGTTAAAATAAGATCTGACTTATCCTTCATCTGTCACCAAAGGACTGCCACCCATCAGTCCTTCATATGAGCATGTTTGAAACCTGCATACATTTTGCAACTTGTAATTCAGTTTGAAGGTGCAAGTTGTCTTGGAGAGTCAAATTGTTCACAAAGGGCTGGGAAGCCTGACGTATAAGAAAAGGCTGAGAAGACTGGGTTTGCTTGGCCTTGAGAAAAGAAGGCTTAGGGGAGACCTTATTGCCATGTTCCAGTACTTGAAGGGCATCTATGAAGAAGATGGAGGCTTCCTTTTCACAAGGAGTCACATGGAAAAGATGAGGGCTAATGGGTGCAAGTTACTCCTGAGGAGATTCCAACTGGACACAAGTGGAAAACTTTCCACAACAAGAATAATCAGCTAGGGGAATAATCCCCCAGAGAAGTTGTGGATTCCCCAGTACTGGACACTTTCAAGATTCAGCTGGACAGGGTGCTGGGACATTTTGTCCAGGCTGTGCCTCTGCCAGGAAAGGTTGGACCAGGTGATCCTTGAGATCCCTTCCAACCTGGTCTTCTATGACTCCATGACTGACCATTGTGAAGCCTTACACAGTCCCTGGTAAGGAACCACAGAGCTCTGACACAGCTTGTGAACGTCTCTGTGCTGACACAGCCTCGCTGAGCAGAGACACTTTTTTCAGGCCATTTGCAGAAGATGCCTTCCTCAAGAATTGCTGAGTGCAGATGATCCATGTTCTTCCTTATTGAATGGCTGTACCAACTAACTGCTGAACATGAACTTATTTAAAAAGACCGACGAACACCTATGCTGTATTGTCATTGTCAAAAGTAAAACACGAAGCACCTGGAGAGACAAGTTTTGATTCAATCCACTATTGGGAAAACCAAATTTGGAGCTGAACTTCACAAACTTTGCAAGTAGTTCTGTACTGTTGTTTTTCTAAAATTATGACTAAATGTGAAAAGTATGGAGTTTAGCAATCTCTGTTCCAAAAAAATGTACTGGAGAACATGGCCCTATTTTTATCTATGTAAGTAAAAATATTCCTCAAGGCATTATACTTGACTATAGAGCTTCTTGTCAGAACATGGCATGCAACACATGAATTTAGAAAGATTAAAAAATACCCAACACTGGACTTACAGAAATAACCAAATTCATCTGAAAAAAAGAATTGAAGAAGACATAAGGCATGATAAGTAAAGATAATCATGGAACTTCAATGTTCTGGTCCAACTTGTCCCCTTAAAAAGGGGATCATGAAACCTGACAACTTTTTAATGCACCTGAATTTGAAGCCAGATATATAGAAATCAGAATACAGGCTCAATCAGTGAACTGTGGAAATTGTATCATTGATAACATTGATTCAAACAATGGGCAAGGAACTCAATGGAAGCTTCAATGAAGCACTAGGACAAAGAGGACTACTGAAACACTTTGACATTAGACCAGGAAAATTGGCAATTAAAACATAAATACCACCATAAACAGCCTTAGTGTTACAAGTACCAGCATATACTCCAGCAAAGGAATCTTCAAAGAGTGCTGAAAAATTAGAGGAACACAGAGGGGAACCCTAAAATGACTCTCAGGCTGGAGGAAACAGCTTACAATGAGAGGCTTCCTTTGCCTATCATCAAAAGAAGAAGCCTGGGAGGTAAACCTGATTATTCCATACAGGTGTAGTCATAGAGGGAAATTTCCAGGGACCAGAAAGAGGACTTTTGCATCTAGCAAAACAAAGCAGTACAAAATCTACCATTAAGACCTGAAGCAATAGGAAAATTTTTTTTAAAAGGGAGAGTGATCAAAAGTTGAAAACAAGCTGCCAAGAATAGCAATGGAATCACCATTTTTTCCTATCTTTGTATCTACATTGGGTGCCTTGTCTTAGCCAAAGGCACATTATGGACATGTACCAGGTAAGTGAATGCAATTGAGGTCAGAGTCAGTGATATAGAGAACCCCTCAAGCCTTAAGGTATAAATCAGAGGGCTGGAGCACCTCCTCTATGCAGACAGGCTGAGGAAGTTGGGGTTGTTCAGCCTAGAGAAGAGGAGGCTCTGAGTTGACCTTATATAAACCTTGTAATATCTGAAGAGGGTCTACAAGAAAGCTGGCGTAGGGCTTTTTACACAGGTGTGTAGTGAGAGGACAAGGGAAAATGGTTTAAAACTCAAAGAGGGGAGATTTAGGTTAGACATTAGGAATAAATCCTTTAGTTTGAGGGTGGTGAGACACTGGAACAGGTTGTCCTGGGAAGTTGTGTGTGCCCCCTCCCTGGAAGCATCCAAGGCCAAGTTGGATGGGGCCTTGAGCAACCTGTTCTAGTGGAAGCTATCCCTGTCCATTCAGGGGAGTTGGAATTAAATGATCTTTAAGGTCCCTTCCAATCCTAGGCATTCTATCATTCTATGATCTATGATCCACTGATTCTATGATGATTCTATGAATCTCTTAAAAGGTTTGGGATAAGGATCTTCATGGAAGTGGTTTCCCAGTTCTGCAGGTTCCAGAGCTACTTCTCCTATATATCTATCAAGCATCAGTAGTGTGGATCCTGACCCCTTGTGCTTCACCCATATTTTAATTGTCTTTTTGGCTACCTGGATCATGCATCTTCAGACATGCATCTACCAGATAGCAATTTACTGGATTATATCTGCAAGACTCTTCATTCCTACAAAATTATCCAAGATTCACAGGGTTCAGCTTGTTTCTAGAGGTGTTCCACTGCAGTGCAGGGTTAGCTAATGAACACCTCGATTACAGCAGTCATGAGGGATGATTTACATTTTTTCATTTAAAATGTCACTGGAAGTCCAGTCTTGCCATGGTAGAATACTTGAAGCGTACCCAGCTGATATTAATTAACGTAGAGGATGACAGCACTTGGAAAAGGAACACTTTTCTCTGCTCAGATAAGTGACCTTTAACAAGCACTTGTTCTTTAGTTAGTCTAGGTCATTACTAAAGATTACCAAGCATTTTCCATAAAATTGGAATATTTGACTCATCTTCAGCTTTAAATTTGAATGCTGAAAAGTGATGGAGACTTTTCTCTGTGCAGTACACTGTGTTGTCTTCCAACATCACTAGCTTGCCACAACACAACAGAGAGCTCGTAATCCCCAAGTACCCTTTTGCTCTAAGCAGTAGAAGGGAGGTGATAAGCTTCATTTTCTTCTTCACAAGTAGTCTTTCCTTTGCTGTGCTGAATCAGATCTGAAAAGACTAAAGAAAACCATCCCCTGACACAGTTCCTTTTATTGTCAATGCATAAGGTATAGAAAATGGAAGAAAAATAAACTTCCAGTCTGTGTTGTCACAGGTTGCAGCCATGTCCAAAATACAAACAGATTAAACTTCAAATAGCTGCACTACTGTGCCTAATCCCTGGGTAGTAGCTTCCTTTTGACATGGCTTCACTTTGGGGCAGTGTAGCTGCAGTTGGTTGTTAGCTGAGCTTCTGATGCCATGGTTCTTCCCAGCTTATGGGTGCTATCCTCCTCACAACACTAGAGATTGAGAGTGCTCTGCTAGGAGAAATTAATTTAGAGAGATCCTCTGTGCTTGTGTCCCAGCTGCACACAAGATCCCACAGACCTGAGGACAAAGCTGCATGACACATACCATGTAGAAAAAAAGGGCAGTCACTCTGTTCCAGTACCTCTAGACAAGATAGGGTAGGGGGAACAAAAATCTCTCAACCAGTCCCCCTGTTTAGAGGGAAGGCTTCCCACCACCCTCTATGGGTAGTGGGCTCTGTCACCTCCTGCAGCTTGCTCCTTTCTGTGCAAGACATTTAATGGAGGTTCTGGGCATACTCCATGCTGAGAAATTATGCTGAGGTTTAAGACAGTCAGAACAGAGGGCCTGCTTAAGAAGCAGTTTGAAATTATTGAGAGCAGCACTTCCCATTTCCACAGCAGAAGCCTTTATAGGCTGGAAGCCTCAAACCTTGATCACTTTCAATTGAAACACTTATAAAAAATGTGCACTGCTGGAATATTTTAAATGACTGTGTGCAATGTGTACTGACTGAACATTAGGGGCTTCAATTAAATAACAGTTCAGAACATAATGAACTGAAAAATTTCACACTCTCTAAAGTGAGATAAGTATGAAGTGAAGGAGAATTAAGAAATAGTGCTCTGAATGTGGCACCAGCTACTGCCTGATGACATTCATCCAGAAACACAACAGAACTGTTTGTGAATTAGGTTTTTTTTCCCCAGACCCTTCAGAGAGCATGGGAAATGGTCAGTGTGACACTGCTTGTGCGAAATCACTGATGCATCTATTCTGTAACCTTGGCTCATTCATGTTTGATGTTGAGACACTTCTGGATACACATCTAGTCAGCTGTTCCTTGCTGTGGCCTGAAGTGGTAATCAAAACATCTAAGGTTCTGGCCTGAGATTCAGCTAACATTGAGTCCTTCCACAGTTCTTACATTTACTAATAAAATAATCTTCTCCTATGGCCCATCTGAACCAGACTGAAGTTGTACAATGCCTGAAACTCTGCTGGCAGGGGTGGAGAATACTGCAACTTTTTTAAAAGGCTACCAATGCTGTTGTTTTCTCTGCATGTCAATGAAAGAAGACAGAGGGCCAGCAAAGGTAGAAATGCTGCATCACAGTATGAATCACTTGCTCCAGAATATTGCAGCATGCTTTACAAAGTAAAAAAGTGGCACTTAGAGTGCCAGCATACTGCATTCTGGTAACCACTGACTTCACATGAGGACTATTATTCCTTTGTCCCTTGGCTGGCTTGATAGCTTTGGAGGTAAATCACTTTACAGACTTCCTGTGATCTCCATAGCACACTTACTTGGTTTGGAATGGAACAAAATAAAATCTCATCTCAGTAAGCACCATATTTATCCCTTTACCAGAAAGGGCATGGATATCTTTAGAGATCTTCCAAATAAGAAATAAGAGATCTTCCCTTAAAAAAAAACCCACAAACAAATATTAAAAAACAGGAAAATAGACACACTTCAGATTTTTAGGCTTCCTAGGCTTAAAATTTCTGTGTTTGATGTTACATTTTCAATTAACTCATTGCTATTGCTCTATCCGTATTGTTTCATCCCAGCTTTTTCAATCACCTCAGTGGCACCTGCTCTGTGCATGATTTCTTCCTTCACACCAGTAACTGGTGAGGTTTTAAAGGCCAAATGCCAGCTGACCAAAGCAGCTGTATTCTCCAGGAGTCTGTAAAGGCTGAAGAGGATGGTCAGCCATACCAACATTTACTGATGTTGGTATATCACTTATGTGCTCCATTTTGACTTGTAACTAGACCAAAAAGGTCAGAAAGGTGAAAAGTGGCTCTTTCAAGTGGCAGAGAGTTATGTCAATTTGTCAGCAAGCATTCATAGGGATATGGAGAATCAGGTGGGAGTTGGGAGCCTGCATTTATTCCAGTTTACCTGGTATAAACTCAGCATATTAAAAAACTGAAGCAGACTACAAAAGCCTTGTATAAGCATATGCAGTAAGTTTAATGATTTAGGAGTTCTATAAAAATTGTAAGTATGCTCTGATCTTCAAAAAAAGGTTGCCAAAGAAAATACAACAGGACAGAAACTTATGCACACTTCCTCAAGCTCCATATTGCTGAACTAATGAATCTGTTATCAAAGACTCCCTCTGACTGGTCTTTCGAGGAATGTAGGAAATCCAGCTCAGACCACTGAACTTCCATACTGTCATGCATAGAAAAAGCATCAAAAGCAATGCAAAAACCTTACTCCTTAGACAGCTGCATAATTACCTGCCTATGGGATACGTTTCCACCTTCCCCCCACAGTTTGACTCTGCTTGTAATCTTAGGGCTGTGGGCTAATTTGCTTCTTAATTTTGTCTATTTCCTTTAACAGAAATCGGAAGCATTAAGACCAATGCTTTGCTGTTTCAAAGTCCTCCTGAGCTGTGGGTTTCTCGTTTTGTTTGCTACAGCAGGAAGTGTCAGTGCTCAAATATGTTTTGTTGGGTTAGTTAAAGGTTCCCTGTCCTTCAGACTGTCCCTGACCCTCCTATTTAGAGAAGGATGAATGGAACTGGGGCTGTACCAAAAAGCAACTTTCCAATTCAGATCCATGTTTGTTCTTTAGTTTGCAGGAAAATTCAATCCTGACCATTTGCAGCGAAGGACAAAATGTTATTAGGATATTGCTCACTTTGAATCTTCTGCTTCAATATTTCAAAGATCTGTGTTGAATTCTTTAAATTGTACCAGCTTACAATCTTAAATAAAAGGCAATTTCTAACCCAAATTTAGGTATTTATGGTTTTCTTCTGGCATTCAGTTAACCATGAACCATGATTGGGGCTGCCTCCACATGGTTTTCAGGCTAACAGCCTACGAGTCTATGAAGTGCATCTGCCCCTAAAAGCAGAGCCCTACCTGGCTGTTTCTGTTCTTATGGGACTCAGAATTTTCTAAAAATTTTATCAAATTTGAAGCTGAGCGACAAATTCTTAATGCTTCAGGCTTAAGTAACTTAAGAAAAAAGTAGCATGTAGGGAAATGCAGAGAGATCATGTCACTGACCAGGTTTTGTTTCTTTGAAAAATCAGCCTTGAAACAGAAAAACAGTGATGCTTTAACAGATCCAATCTTTCAAGAAGTATGCTACATGAGGAAGACATGCCAAATCTCACCCTTTCCTGCAGATATTTGCAGTGTAGACCAACACATTCCTGGGAGAACGTTTTGTCACTGTATGACCCAGCTATGCCCTTCCCTATAGCACCTTTCATCACTTTGTGTATCTGGAAACAGGGTGACCAGAGTGTATCATTATGTGTTCCTCAGTGGTTCCCATGCTAACACTTTATTTGTATTTGCCATACAAGAAG
Source organism: Heliangelus exortis (assembly GCF_036169615.1). NCBI lineage: Eukaryota > Metazoa > Chordata > Aves > Apodiformes > Trochilidae > Heliangelus > Heliangelus exortis. The sequence goes on along the minus strand of NC_092426.1, from coordinate 12,562,064 downwards.
ACACCTTGATCAGAACAAGTACAATTACACCTGTGAATGCTAGCCTGTCCTTGGGTTAGACTTAAAACATTGCTTTCTTCCCCCAGTCCATGGCTAGGGATAAATAACATCCCAATGCTTAATGGTCTTCTATTCCTGAAGATGAACAGCTTCTTTTAATAAACACTTGTTCTAAACAAGTATCAGGCACATCTTTTCTTCCTTTTTCTAGAAACAATCTTGTAGTTTGTTCACAAAACTTTTTCACATGATTTTGAAAATATTTGACAGAGGCACTTGAGCCACAAATTCAGGCTTTACCACCCTATTGTAGCCTCTTCTTCATCTCGGTAAAGTACTGACAAAATTCAGCTCTCTGAGAGCTGCAAGGCATTTGGAAACCATTGGGAGAAAACGTGCTATGAAAGTGAATGTCTTCACTGCATGATGCAAATGTATGTTAAGCAATAAACCCCTTGTTCCTAAATAGGCTTGTCTTGTTTTGATATTCAAGGATATGAAAAAAGACACATACTTCTCATTTAATCTTGCCAAGATATAAACTTGTCTATTTTTGTATAGCTGTCCAATATGGACAACAAAAATAACTTTCTTAATAAAGTGGAAGAAGAGGAAAGTCTAGCTAATTTCTTGTGATGCAGAACCATGATGTCCCTGAAGCACATAATTTTTAGGCTGAAGTTCTACCTGTTGAACCCCATTTCACTGAGAAAACTGATTCCAGAAACTCAGTTTAAGATGACTGCACTGTTCTGTCAGATAACATTACTGTTCCCAAAAGTAAAATCTGAAGATTAGTATACTTTGCTGAGAGTAAGCTTGAAAACTATCATTGTGCTGCATATTTGCTTCTCATACCAAACGATATTTGATCATTTGAAATTATTACATAGCTCTAGCTGAAAATCTTTTGAATCAAGTGGCTATAAATCATGTGTCCCACAAGTGCTGCTACTAACTAGTGAGCATTTAGACAGCATTAGCACAGGCTAATAACTCCTTTCATGGGAAAAAGAGTCAGAGAGTACATCATGTGTGTGTAAAAGCCTCTGGGGACAACACAAGAGTTTTTAAAGCAGCAGTTAAACTTACCCCATGAAAAATAAGCCACATCAGTGCCAAAATGTCAAAATGTATTGCAATGTTTTAAACTCAAAATCCACACTTTTTTTTTTTTTTTTTCCCTCTCCCCCTGGCAGTGAAATACCTTCATGTATTCTTGAGTGATAATGTTATAATATGAAAGTTGTGTGATTACATTGATGCACATGCTAGTAGTGCCATGTACTTCTTACTCCTGTCCTTGAAGTGAGCCTGTTCAGAAGCTCAGAGCTGCAGCTTCAACAAAACAGAACCGAGAATTTGTAACATTATCTCCATTTTCAAGATCTGGGCAGCAGTATTTGTACTACTTCATGAAAAAATATGCGGGAAACACTACTATTATTAATACACAGCTTCTTATTCTTTGAAAAGTTTGTGTCATCCCTGCATAAAAGTGTTTATCATCAACCTGTAAAACTACTGCAATAATATTTCAGAAGGACTCACAGTCTTATTTGATACCTAAAAACTATGAAAAAATGTGAAAAATAGGTTCCCAAAAATTACTCAGCACTGACATAGCACTAAAGGTGCAATGATTTCATTAGCATAGATTACTACTTCTAATTCATCTGGAAACACTTCTGCAATGGAAGACACAATTTAAAATTAATAAGTATGCTTTTTGATGAACACTTTTCAGAGGTTTAAAAAAATCATAGCATACTTATGTTGTAAGTTTTAAGTGATGGCTTAAGAGACCAAATGTATCAATGTATCCTTTAGGAACTGCCACTACTACACAACCAAGAGTTAATGTTTACATAATCTTGTGTCTCATGGAAACCCAGGTATTATTAAAATGCAGTATAACTAGGTTTTAGTCATCTGAAAACACCAACACCATTCATTTAGCTTGTTTATGCCTTTCAGCTGTTGTTAGATGCTGCTTTAGACCTGGGGGAAAGATCACGTGTATGAAAAAAACTAAAGGGACAAATTATGAATTTTCATAACAAGAAGCTAAGGTAGAGTAAGTTAATGGGATTGTTAGTGGAATTTTTTTAAAACAGCATACTGTGATCTATGCCTTTCTCATAGTCCATTTTATGCTATTTCTTTTACTTCAAACCCATAGCAGTCCTGGTCTTTTTGTTATTAACTGTTCAATAGTATCTTGACAGCAGAACTACATCTTCGTTCTCATTTAATAACTATTTATCATTCTGTATCTGCCCATTTTCAAGAAGGAATAAAGTTAAGTGTTCCAGAAATTGGAAAAAATTGAAACTTGACCTTTATTAAGTGGGTTAATTGTCACAATCTCAGCATGTATTAAATTAATGACCAAAAAGTGGAACTTCAGAGTTTCAGAAGACTAGGTTAATGTCCAAAAAAGTCTAAACTCTGACCTTCTTGACATATGCCAAAAGAAACAGCCACCCTAATAAATTACTACCTGTGAGCAATTATAATAAACCATTCCTAGCATCCAACCACTTGAATTAATTGCTGCAAGGCAGTGGGGCTTTCTCACAGATATTCAAGTTAATCTAAAAGTTCCCTTGCAGTTCATAGGCAATGGTTTGTGCATGCTGCTTCAGTGTTGAGATTCACTTTTAATATTTCATACCTTTGCACCACAATTCTGTATACAACTCCACTTACTAGCACTGAAATTAGGAGGCTTGGCTGAGTTACTAACAGCACAGAAAGTGGTGAACCAGCATGGAATAAATCAAAGGGAATTTATTTGTCTTAACCCATAGCATAAACCAATGGCTGAATGCAAGGCATCTACACAGTTCCCAAATTTCAGCCTTACAGAGGGGAAACAGACAACTTCCGTAAATATCACAACAAACTGCAGAATATTTAAATCAAACAGCATTCACAAATAGAAAAAAAAATACTCTGTTTGTACAGAACCAAGTCAGCAGCATAACTTCTATGCCACTGTGTCGAACATGGATGAATTGACCGGGAGGACAGCCAGTATTTCTCCTCTGGATAGCCAGGAGAGGAATGGGCAGGTGGCCCCAGCCAGGTGCAAAGCAAGAGGCTACCTGGCTGGTAACATCCCTCAGTGACACAAGACACCACACTGGAATTAAGCTACTGTTGGACTTGCTATGCAGAGGAAGAGCAGCAGGACGCAACAGGGAAATTTGGGGTTTTTTCTCTATTGATTCTATCTGGAGGACAAATGACTTGTGTGCCCAGAGCTGTCCAATTGACCCAGTTTTCAAGAACAATATATACATTTGGTATTAAATAAAATCCTAGAGTGTTTAAGTTCAATTATCTAATTCTGCTGATATCTGAATCTAAGTGATGGTGATTCAGTTGGAAAATCAACATTCCTCACACACGCAAGATTTTATTCCCTATCCTCATGCAGATTTTAAGCACCTTTCTGAAGAAGCAAAGCCAAGTCCCAAAGGGCTACTGATCTGTTTCACTCCAGTTCATGTTAAGCTGCTCCGAGGCACAAGTTGCAGTGGTCAGCATTACATATTTTGCCACATCTGAACTGGATTTAATTGTAAAATTATTTAGTTTCTCTGAATTGGGAAGTTAAGAAAATAGTATTCTGCATGCATATATATATATATATATTTGATCAATATGTCAGAATGGAAATAAAAGGAGTTCAGAGCAGTCAATAGAAGGAATCACCTGGCAGATGGAACACAGGTTCAAAAGCCTCTTCTGTGCTTGGTCAACTTTATATCACATAGTACTATACACAAAAATATTGTTTGGACAAGGGTTTTCAAGTCTGGACACATTATTCTTCAGACAGAGTGCCCTGAATACAACACTACCTTCTCTTTTCATATCATACTCTGTGGCTTTGTCCAATCCTTCCATGCTGGGTTGATAGAGCCTTTCCTTACCCCTCAGACATGAGTTCCCCCACAACAGCAGAGAAAGAAGTTGCAGATCCACAGTGCCTCTGAGCCAGACTTCCCTCAGGTTGTCCCTAGCACTGATAGCAAGGAAAGCAGCCACTTCCAGCTGTACTTCACTGCCAGTTTTACACATAACAGTTTGTGATTCATAATTTTCACCTGTTCCAATTGTGAAATATATGGCTTGCTTAAAAATCTGCAGTAATTACACTACTACTTGGATATACTCTCTTCTTGAACACTCACTGAAATAATTTCTAAAGGACTTATTCTTTATCAGAGCAACCCCTGCCTCTGAAGGAAACTTACTAGTGTTCAGTTGGTCCAGCTTTTATTTTTCACTCAGGAACAACTCATTCTTTCCACACTCCCCACCCCTTGCCCCCAGTCTAGTCTAAACTTTCATGGTGAAAAATGGCACCAAATCTACTTGTTAAGGCTTCCTAGTTTGAGAGGCAATGGTAGAGTTCAAATGCTTTCTGGTTTCCAACCATTCCAGTACTGACTCTGCAATGGGACCAGGCAATGAAAACACTGTGGGCTAACTTGAAATTATTTAATTTTTAAGTAGAGTTTGATGTCGGGGTACACTGAAAATAGATAATTATTAATGACTTAAGACTGTACAAGGCAAGAAAAATCACATTTTGTTAGAAGTAGATGAGTACCCTATCCCTCCTGATGCATGTCACTACAAAAAAGCAGCTAACTCAAGGATATTTCAAAGCCTGTTACTGCTAATCCAGGAGTATAAGTACCAGTACATCCCATACTCCTTTTTGGTAGCAAAACGATAAAAAAAAAAATTTAAAAGAAACACAAAAAAACCACCAAAACAACAACCAAGGGTGTTTTGATTTTTGCTTGGAACCATAGGACAAGCACTTCGGCATATGGCAATTTTTTTTTTTTTTTCACTAAACAAATTATCATAGATTTCATTTGCTTTACTAAAGGTCAAGTTCATGTCATTTACACTAACTCTAGAGCAGTCATTCATTCAGTTTTGAAATAATACCAAATACACCAGTGACTCCAAGAAGACAAAATACCCAAAAGAATCCTAGACCATTTGTAGCTTTTTATCTTAAATATGGACTGAGATTTATTTAACTGAAAAATCCTCCACATGGTTTCCAAACTTGTGGCATTTGTTAGGAAATAGATGCAGAAACCGAGAAATGGTAAGGAAGCTCTTCTAACCATGAGTCACCAATTTACGTGCTGTACTTTGCAGTGCACTCAAAGAAGGAAGTATGTTAGAAACTATTAAATATAGATGGTAATTATGTGAGAATCATGTGGTCATATCTGACTTGAATATGGATCAGTTTAAAATTTTCTAGAGAAAAAGGAATAAGTGTTGCTTCATCAGATAAATTTGGCAGATTTTCTGCACAGTCCTGTTTGGTACAGAGTACAAGAAATATCAAGGACTGACTGCCAGTTCATAAAATCAGAAAAGAACAGTGGATTTTAGGAGCATCTTTATTGTGTCAGACTGAAAAACATCAAATTACGATTCATAATTACTTAACATGCCTTTCTATAAAGTAAGGGTGGTAGAAGTGGCAGCAGCAAATATTAAATACAGATTCTAAACATGAAGTAAATAAGATTTTGTGCAACCTAAGTATTCCAGTGTACCTTTGAAACATGAAAGTTTCATGACTCCATGATCAGCATTCCTCTCTAAAGGCAAATTAGCCTCAAGAATGCAGCTTCTGTTGAGCGACATAGATTTTCTACATGAGCTGCCCTTTAATTATGTCCAAAGGAAGGAATACTAATTTTAGCCAAGATGCTAAAAGAACTTATTTCAGCCAAGATCCTAAACCATCATACCTCCTCAGCCATAAGGCTCTCAGCTCTTGTGTAGTCATGACACCACTTAAACTAAGGCCGAGTTTATACACTTAACAAGCATTTTTTTTCAGAGTAGAGGTTATTGTTCAATTTTGTATGTTTGACTGTACCAATAGGGCTATGTGGACATCATCCTGCACTATAGAGCCAAAGTTACAGGTTGCCAGGGAAACGATTCATCACTAGGTAGGTTCACGAAAAATTCAAAGGGGCTTTTTTCCCCCCCTTTTGTTTTTGGAGAACAGTCCGAGAAATCCAAGTGATGTCTTTCTTACAGGAATACATCAGATAGCTAGCTAAACAGAAGCAAGATTTGGCATTTAGCCTGGGATTAGTGTGAACAGCCTCTTAACCAAACATTATGAAGAAAGTTAACTTTAAAACGCTTTGAAAGGTCTGTTTTCATGACAGATGGTAATAAGGGCTCATCAGTGCCAATTTTTTTTTTGTTTGTTTCCACCTCAGTTTTCAAAAGCTTAAGTTTTAGGTTAGTTCTTCTGAACAACCATTACGTGCATAGATGAAAAATGCAAATTATAAAAGGAGATTACTCACTCTTTTTATTGTGTGCAAGGTATTTTTCTAAGTAACACTAACATACTAAGAGTAAAAATTTGATGGTGTGCTAAACAGACCACTTTCCCTTTCTTTTTTTTTTTTTTTTGCCAGCTATTTCTCCTTTAATCTTTACCTGTACACCTGGACAGTTATTCCTCTCCCCACAGATCAGAAAAGATACAGCAGTCAGCAGCAGGTGGAGGTTTTGTTTGTATAATACATTCACTAGGGAAGACTTGGTAGAACTATATTTTATTCAAGAAAACCCACACATTCTGTCCTGTGGTGACCACAGGCTTTGCTAAACCATAGGTACCAGCAAATACTGGAACAAAATACAGTGTATCAGATTGAATCAAAGCATTTAAATTCTGAATTACAGTTATAATTTCCAGGGAAGTCTAATTTCAGAATTGCATGATAGTATCTAGTACAATGTTATGCAATTTAAGTGGCAGAAACAGAAATGGAATATTGGTCCTAATAAAAAACAAAATGTAATGACTTCTGTATGACATTTAAACTGTCAAGAAAACAATTCATAACATTCTACCGAAGGCAGTATATAGTTACAAAAATACTGGTCCAGCATTTTGTTAGTGGTGAAGCAATATCCAAGGTGCAATGGCAACGTGCCATTCTTAGTGAAATATTTTTAAAAAACCTATTTTTTCTATTTTCCCCGCACAGATACTAGCTGAACACCAAAACTGCTATGACAACCTGAAAGTCTCTACTTACTGTGTGTATTGCACCAGAGATTTAAGCAAAAACACATCTTCCAGGCTGCAGTATAAAAGAAGCAAAATCTAATAAAACTATGAATATGCCAAAAGACATTTTACTGCAGCTGATCTTGGATGCGAAGGTTGCAACATCTATTGCGCTTTAAACAATTGTCCAAGCTTGCCCATTCTATTCATTACCTTAAATTTAAGGACAGAAAGGTAAAAGATAAGGTCCTTAATATTGAGAACAGAAGTAAATCACGTTATTCTCCTCTCCATTCACCCACAAAATAAAAATATTCCTCCTCTCTTCCAGGACCCAGGTAATTTCAAAGTCAAGCCTTGAAATTACCTTTGCTCTGATATTGCACTGTACTAGGATTTTTTCCACCTAGAAGTTCAAATACAGAGTATGAGGGTGACCAAAACTGCTGGACACTTTAGAGCTGCTTAATTTGTGGAGGTATCCCAAAAAATGTGCATCAGACAAAGACACAATCTAAATGGCAAAGTGTACTGCAGACTTAGTTATGGCCTGGGCTGGGGCCAAAATTACATTAGCCTGCCTGCCTGCCATTTCCTTCAGGAAAACAGCATTAATTAACACCTTAACCAAAAGGTGAAGCTGAGAAAAGATCAGGTAAGCATGTCACATTCAATGTTATATCCAGCAACACAGAAATGAAGGAGTAGCAGACAGGAATATTAATCATATTATCTTTTTAATAATTGTTTAGTTAAAAGTGTAACTTTGATAATCTCTAGCTAGTTGTGAAAACCTGAAGAAGCTGGGAGACAACCTCACTTTGAACAGTACAGTTTAAAGCTGTGATTTGGCCTATCTGCTTTCAAAGTAGCACTGTCAACCTTGAAACTAGAAGGTACTGCCTGGAAATAAGAAGTCAGCCTTTAAAAGTTGGTGAATGTTGTATTGTAGCAGCCTACCTGACTAAAGAAGGAAGATGAGATACTTTTATACAGTAAACAAAAGACAAAGTAAACTGAAATCTTCAGAGATCACTTAAAGTGTAGACAATTTGGATTCTCACCAACATTTAAAACTACCAATCATAAGGTTGCCACCTTACCTTTTTCTAGACTGGTATACCTGATTTTAAACAGGTTTTCCTCCAGTCTCCCAAGTTTCTGATCCTCTTATCCAGTTTTCTGCTGTACTGCTCTCCCACCTTCATGCTGAATACCGAGTCAGTCCTGCCTTCTGCTTTTCTTGGCAGGAGGCAGAGCAAGCTTTTAATTTCGGTAGTCAGAGTGACAGAACAACAAAAGCACAGCAGATAGAAGAGCTTAATTCTTCCCCAGGAAGAAAATACATTTGGTTCGACAAAGGGCTGCAAAATCTTCCAAAGGCACCTCTTTCCCCAGTTTTTGCCTGAAAGCAAGATGGCAATCTTAATTGAAAAAGGATGCTAAATCTTTTAAATAACTTAAAAATTCATTTTTATATAAAGCAGCAAAACCATTTTTCTCTGCAGAAAGAGAAATGTTAACAAAGAAACACACCGACATATATGCACTGTTCATAAACTTCAGCTAATTTCACAAGAAAGAAAATTTTTGGGACTATTCTTTAACCTCATCAGTACTTTCTGAAGAAGATTCTTTGGCATCTTCAGTCTCTCTGTTGCTTTTCTCTTTATTTAGATTTTCACTTTCCGACTTGATCCCATTAAATAGAGAGTTTTCACTGTTTACAAACCCATTCTCTGTGACTTCAGCATCAATAGCTTCATCAATCTTTAAGTCCCCCCGCTCTTCCACATCTTCTAGGTTTCTCAAGACAATAGGGAGTCTAGAGTCTGTCACAGTGTTCTCCAACAAGGCAATATTGCTCTCTTCATACTTAGGAAGCGGAGCTCCATCTGCCATTTGTTTGGTATAATACTCTCGGCTAGCAGCTGCACTCTTTACTGCTTTCTCCAGGATTTCTTTTTCACCTAAGCGCAATTTGATGGCCATTATTGCATGTGAAGTAAGGTCATGGGTCTCCAAGAAGGACTTATCATCCTGTTAGAAAAGAAAGAGCAAGTCTGTTAGTAACGACGAACACAATAACAAAAAAGAAATCCCTCAACTTTAAGAGCAAGCGAGGCAAGGTTCTTCAGGCTGTGCCGAATGGACACACATAAATAAGAGAGACTGCGTGGAGTTCCAGTGAAATTTGTCAAGAATTCATAAAGAGGCCAAAAATTCTCCACTTAGATCAGCCTGCATAACAAGCAAAGTCAGGACACTTCAGAAATATATGAAACATGTAGGTTCATTTATACCCTCGCTACTGCAGCACATTTCTTTTCAGTCTGGGAAATGCAACTAATAGACAACAAGTTGAAACTGATTCCTCATTTGACTTGCAGAGAAAAAGCAGGTAGTCTCTATTTGGAGAATCAAACAAAAAAACACATTAACAAAATTACATTAACAAAATTTTCTTTTTGCAATCTTATTTGATTTTCCTTAGATAATACAAATCCTTTTTTACACTTAAAAATGCACAGAATGAATTATATACTAACATTCAGACTGAAGTTTGTAAAGACAAGACGGGGGACACAATATTTTTGTACAATCATAACGCAAAATATTTTAGACATTTACATTAGATATAAGGATAATTTTACCTCCACAGTTGTTTTGTAGGTTTTCAAAAGAAGGGATGCTCTGGCTTCTAGGAATGTCCAAAGTTTAACTTCATTGTCCCAGCTAATGGGAAACTCAGAGTTCCCCAAAGTGAAGATTTTGTCAATGGCATGCTCCCCTATCAAGTGCTCCTTTAGCTCTTCTGCAATAAGTATAAAAACAATCTGTTAAAAACAATCTCATAATTTAATTTTGTCAGTTAACTGCTGCAAGATTTATAGCTTTGAGCAGCTAACAAAAAAACCCCCAACTCTCCTCAAATAAGAATTATCAGATATGCTGGTTATTTCTAGGATTCTCCTCAAAGAAGCAACTGGAAATCTTTAGATTAGCAGAAAGTGGACCTTCTGCTTCACTCTGAAATAAAAATACTTTATATATCATAGCCTGCCATACACAGAATAGCTCTGTGACAGTGAGATGGAATGTTTTGCATATACTTGAAATATAATACTTGAAAAACAAAAGGCAGTAAATCTTTAAAGTATTCAGTGAATTTTTTTTATAATAAAAGGAACAAGGCAGAGAATGTGCCCACAGAATAGAAAATGTTTAATTAGCTCCTTAGCATCACATAAATTTCATTCATCTCTTATTTAAGAAATTTCACTCCTGGAAAGCAGCTAGTACAATCTTTACAAAGCACTTGCATGTAGTTTCTCAATAAACAGTTTTTCTTATACAGTATTTAAGACATATGAATAATCTGAGCACAATCACATATCAGAACAGTGCCACTAAAATGTTTACTAGGTATATTTTCTTCTCTGAGACAAAATTCATCCCCTGTCAGGCATCCTAAATTTGTCTTTACTTGAATTTGCTTTGCTCAAGTGGTCAGGCAGCTGAACTAGATGCTCACTGTAGATCTCTTCCAACTGAACTATTCTATTTCATTCTAATTTCTTAAAAGTTCTAAAAGATGAATGACAGGATGTAGTGAAGGCATGACAATAAGGTAAGTTGTTTTTTATTAAAGAAATCAAATAGAGCACATGCCAAAATATAACAACTTCAGTACTCTTACTGGTATTAAAATCCACATCACCCACACAGCATGCCTAACTGTTCTGTCATGAAAAACTGTCACATCTGTGACCTCAAAAATGACATCTAATCAGCAAGCAGCTATTACAAATGTTTAATCAGAAATTTCACATGCACAAATAGACGAATATTCACTAATTGTACATATACTTTCCCTGTTAAACACCCTAACATAAGAAAAACACTACAAAGACACCTTGCAAATACGTAAACTGGTTTTAGATTATGAATTGTCAAAATATTGAAAATGATCAACTTTGAAATGTCTCTTCCATATTTCTCCTACAGTACAGGATATTCCAATTCCATACGTAAATGGAATGATTCTGGCAGTGATGGCTAATGTGAATTATTTTAAGCACATAAGCTACTAGGTCTCATGTGATCACGTTATGTGAACTGTTTTTAACCCTAAGAATGAAACATTGGGCTCCAAAGCTCACTCATTCACAACACCTTGTGAGATTAAAAAAAACACCAAAAAAACCCCAACTGCATCACCTCATGCTTTAGGAGTTCCAGAAACGCCTATGTTACTGAAATTTTCTCTCAGACAATGAGGCCGAAGATGGACTTTCTCACTAGCTTAGAGATCCCTTTTTAACCTCAACTCCTCAAATTTTCCTATCTTCTGCCTTCAAGTTTTATATAAATGTCTATCATATTCCTGCATTAAAAAACAAACAAACAACTCCAAAACAAACATAGATTAGGCTATAAATTATCTTACCTTCACTCATACAAAACACTCGAAGGAAAGCCAAAAGCTGGGCAGAGATTGGAGGCTCTGTCGAGTGCAAGGCAAAAACACTAGAACTAATAAAAGAAACAAACATCAACAGTAAATGCAAGTTCTACTGTCATATCTTTGAACTTATTTGAACATCAAAGACCTTAATGTATATAACAACTGCACTGTTACAACAGTAACTTTTAAAAAAATTAGGTAGTACTAGTTCAAACTGAAGAAAAGCTTTCCTAACCTGTAACTGAAAAAAACCAATTACCTCTACAATTTTACACTTACAATTATTTTTATATGACTTTCATAATAAATTCATGAAAACGCAACATTTCACATCTGCTGTTCCTAACAGTACCCTCTGGACTGTAAAGTCTAAAGGAAAATGCTGTGGTTCACATTCTGAGTATTGTAGTATGTCTGCAAGGGATAGGAAAGAAAGAAAAACCACAGATTGCTTCAAATTAATCCTTGCTCTGTCTTTGTTCAAATGGTTCAAAGGCATTTTTGCTCATATATGGTCCAAATTAGATGATAATATAGCTCAGAGAACTTCTGTAAATAGAATTACAATAATTTTAATTTGCTATACAAACAGGAGAGTCTAGGAAAACTATCACAGCACAGCTTTATGTATGTTCTACTGGACACTATATATTTGGGAACTGTTTTCAAAAACCCATGGAATTGTATTTTACTTACGTGGGGATACCAGCACGAGCTAAGACCTCTGCCTTCATAGCATACAGCCTGTCACTTTTACTCACGCCAAGCTTTATTTTCACTCTGTCATGTGAATTATTATCAAAGAAAAAACCACTGTGGATCACAAATTCAGCGTTTGACCGAGTGCCATAAAAAATGTAAATCTAGAAGGATGAAAAGAGAAGTGAAGGGACAGGAAAAAAGCTTAAGATAAGCTCACAAACTGACATAATTTGAAAGTTATTTCCTGAAAGAGTTACTATTCTGAGTACAAGATATATTTGGTTGTATAAAGAAACACGCTTTGTTTTCTGGTATGGATTTAAGTGCTGTATATACTTCAGCATTATACTTTAGAGGTAAATGTAAACATATCCATGTAACAGAGACACTGAAAGGAGAGAAGAGGTTCTTACTCTATTTTAAAGAAAAATGCTTTTTTTTTCTCACGCTGTCATAAAATATCAGTATGTGGAAATATACTTTCAAAGATCCTATGCTTTTGAAAAGCTAAACAATCTGAGACAAGGACTCATTAAAAGAAAGTGTTTCTGGGGGAATTTTGCCCCTTGTATGTTTACTCAAAAGAGTAACCCACACTGTTGACGGATCAATTTTACCTTTGTTTTAATATTACCTGAAGGCATGGATATACCAAAGTGTATCACACAGAGAGATCTGATCTGTGTTTAGTCAGTATTTATTTGTGTGATATAATCTGAAATCTTTCTCTAAAGCACTTTAATTCACGTTAAAATGTGAAATTACTTTAATTCACATTAAAAAGCAAGTTCCTAAATACAATATGTAAAAAGTGTTTCAGTCAGGACTAGGCTGCATGAAGTACATGGGACAAGAGGACAGAATATCAATTGTCTTCAGACAGAATTGTCTTCTGCATCAAGAGGCTATATTCAGCTTTTGTTTGATAATGGAATTGTCAATCAGAAAAGAAGTTTCAACAGTTACAGAACTCACTTCTTAACCTTAGATTACAGCAAACCTCTGGATACCTGTAAGCATCCACTGCTCTCTAGCTGACAGAGAAAGGCACAGTGTTCTTTTAAAAGCTCAGAAACACTAATGATGCCATTTACTTACTTTGTTTTCAATTTTAGATTAGAACTATTTAACCTAAGCACTAAATGACTAGGTGTTACGTTAAAGTACACTAAAAATTATATGTAACACACTTTCACAATGACCAAATGACCTGCCTAGGTTTGTTAAGGCAAGGGTTAGTGCAAGAGATGGTAAACCTCAAGTTTTACAAGTACTGTACTGTAACACATCTCCTAATCTACTGAAATTCACGTACCATGTGTAAATCATATAGTATGCTCTTATACTCTGAGACTGTTTTACAAAAAAGCTAATTAAGCAGAATGAGAAAGTTGCTTTATCCAAGGCCAATGTTTGATAGATTTTGTGGAGTTCTGCTGTCTCACACATTTTAGTAGTAAAAGCAAGGATCATACAGTCTTCCTGCTTAGATGGTAAGAAATAAATTTTACAGTATGTTAAAATACTGAAGCATTATATAATTAAACTGCTTTAATCATATTGATAGCAGTTAAAGTTTGCACAGAAAAAAAAAAAAAAAATCTGATAAATAACAGATAAAGTAAAACTACTAAAATAAAACTGAAATGGAGGAAGCATCTACAATCAAAATGGAGAAGCCAGAACAGCTATATGACACAACCATTGCCAGCTGTGAAAAATTATAAATTGGATCACTTATCAAAAAACTGTAGACCATCACACTGGTATTGGAAAAAAATGGAAAATATTTGACTACCATAACAAATTCTAAGAGCAACACAAAAAATATACAATTGCTTTAAATCCCAGCATAGCAATGAGGATAAATATACCTCTGGAAAGAGGTACTTAAAAAAAAATTTCAGACACATCTTTGTCTAAAAAGAAGGTAATAATACATAAGAAAAATGAAAACCAAAATATTATCAAGTCTAAGACTGGCAAAATCATAGAATCACAGAATCTTTTTAGTTGGAGAAGATCTTTAAGATCATCAAGTCCAACCATCAACCTACCACTATCAAGTCCACCACTAAACCATGTCCCTAAGCACCCCATCTACATGACTTTTAAATAACTTTAGGAACAGTGACAGAACCACTTCCCTGGGAAGCCTGTTCAAGTGCCTGTCAACCCTTTTGGTGAAGTGATTTTTCCTAATATCCAATCTAAACCCACTCTGGTGCAACTTGAGGCCATTTCCTCTCATCCTATCACTTGTTACTCAGGAGAAGAGACCAACACCCACCTCACTACAACTTCCTTTCAGGTAGCTGTAGAGAGCAAGAAGGCCTCCCTCCCCTCTGCCTCCTGTTCTCCATACTGAACAATCGCTGTTTCCTCAGATACTCCTTTTAAGTCTTGTGCTGTAGACCCTTCAACAGCTTTGTTGCTTTTCTCTGGACACACTCCAGCACCTTGATGTCCTCGTAGTGAGAGACCCAAAACTGAACACTGTACTCAAGGTACAGCCTCAGCAGTGCTGAGTACAGGGGAAAAAATCACTTCCCTATTCCTTCTAGCCACACTATTTCTGATACAAGCCAGGATGCTGTTGGCCTTTTTGGCTACCTGGGCACACTGCTGGTGTGCTGACTGTCAATTAATACATGCACATCCTTTGCTTCTGCACAGTTTTCCAGCCACTGTTCCCTAAGCCTATAGCATTGCATGGGGTTGCTGCAATCCAGGTGCACTTGGGACCAGCACCGAGCCTTGTGGAACCTTACACAGTTGGCCTCAGCCCACTGATCCATCCTTCCACGATACCTCGGAAGCCCTCCTACTGTCAAGCAGTATTTACCAGTGATTCAACTAGGTCTCTATAATATGAGGAATCAAAACTCTCCTAAAGATGGGGGTCTACCAAGCAATAGAAAATACTTTATTCTGAAAAAGCATGCTTATTACATTTGGCAGTATTTTCACTCAAACTTAACTCCACATAATAAAATTCAAATGTAGCGGTGTTTAATCCACACCATTCTGCTACTGAAATTATGTGGGGAGTTACCAATATTCACTTAGTTCACAAGGTTTCTAATGGTCACTCTACCTGTTCTCCAGCCTTGAAATCTTGAAGTGCTACACATTCACATCGGTCATCTTCTAAGTTGTAGCCTGTTGTGATCTATCCAAGGAAAAAATAACAAAAGCACCCTTAGTATTTTATAGCTATCTCCCCCACCACTGACAAAACACTGCCCTATTAGAAACAGACATTTACAATGGCAACTGTATAAATTTCTTTCTCTGTACTATACAATATAGCTGGTAGCAATTGTTCTAAGATTCTTGAGCAATCTCTTTTTAAAAAATCTCTTAATTAAAGAAACCAAAGGGAAGAAATAACTTACGTGAACAGAAGGCTCTGAGGGAAGTGCCCTCTATTGACCACAGACAGTTTCGTGCTAAAGCTGGCATCTTGCTACAGAGTTCTGGAGTTTTCAGCCACTCCCAAGAGGCCCAAAGGAGCAAGGCACTGACAGCTCTATATGCTTGTGCTTTATCCTTCAACTGCCAGCACATTTTTGATCTCTCAGTGAAAAAGGATTAGATAACTATGGATCTTTAGGGCATATAATCTTCAGAGAATTATAACTTACTTTCAAATAATCCCTTTATCTAAAGTTAAGTAATATTCTTAAATGCTAAATGGATTTTTTTACAGTAGCAGGCAATGGAAGAGGGTAAATTCTCTTAACAAACCTTTATTTCTAAAAAAAAAAAAAAAAAATTACAAAACCATAAAAGTGGTCGCCCTAACAAGTAAAGCTATCCTAAAGATGTAATATTCCTTTAATGTGACAAACAGCACGTTCTTGAATACCATTACCAAAGATGCAGGCAGAGATGCAGCCACAGGATGGACCATAAGCTGCTGAATATTTAGAAGGCAGCTTTTATGGTAGGTATTCAGTTCTTCAGTACTGACACAGCTAACACCTACAAAAAAAATGATCTGGGGAAAAACCTAGAAGAAGCCCAAGATCGTTGCTCAGCCTTTGTAAATGAAAACCTATTTGTTTGTAAGCTGACTTACAACCCTGACTCCCATCTTGGATACAGTTTGTCCAAAACCAGAACTCCATTGATTATTTTGAAAGCTTGGTGGTTTCAAACTTGATGGTTTGCATGTTAATAATTTTATGCTGCTTGCATCATCAAGCACGCATATCAGCCAAAACAGTGCTTTCGAAGTGAGCACAGGGAACTTGCTTATGATGCAGCAAATCCAAAATGGCAGCCACAAGCACCAGGGTCTTGCAGAACCATCTTGCATGCAGATGTCATTAGTTCAGTCTACTAATGGGTTTGTGGTATCTTGAGATCAGAAGAGGACAAGAGCCATGCAGCACAGCCTACTGCAAAACTCAAGCTGTAATACTTGAACACAGAGATTCCTGGACATTCACCATGCTGAACTTAACAATTTTTCTTTAAGGTCTCTCATTTGGAAGTTTATCTAAAACTAAACTGGAAGTTACAAGTGCCAGAGGATTTCCATTTTCTATGACAAATGTATCTTCCCAGTCCAAATACAGTCATCTTGAGGGAAAAATGCAACTTCTATTCAAAAAAGGGAACTCTTGACAGCACTTGACCTGTCCTGAAATTTTCTTAGTTTGCAAACTCAATGAAATACTTCAAAATGTGAAAACTGCATTCCAGTTTCTTGAAATGGCTGTGGGGAACAGGAGGCTTTCAAGGACTGCAGAAATTTCAGTATGCTGAGAGAAAGATCCTGTCAGTTTAAGCATGAGTACTGCTTATTTTGGGAATTTTTTTCTTTTTTACTTTTATTTAAAAAAAACCTACAAAACCAAACAAAACTACAACAAAACCAGCAGCACTTCTGAAAAACTTTTCTATAATGCATAATGGAGTTCTAGGGTCTTATTTCCTCTTTCTTTTAATAGCAGCCATGTAAGAGAATTAACAGGGTGTTTACTTCTCTTCCCCCATGATAGCTGACAAATTGCATCCCTTCAGTTTTACTTCTGAAGCACTCTGATACATGAATTTCAAGTTGTCCATAAAGCATGCAATAGTCTGCTTGGTCAGTGATTAAGGGTAGACCCAGCCCAACAGGCAAAATGTAGCTTATTCAAAGCTTGAGCAAAACTGGTAATCAACCTCTGACTGTCAAAATACAATACCACTAAAGAATAACAATGAGAAATGCATGAGGACAACCATTTTGATACAGTTCTTAGAGGCAAGTTGATCTAATTAACAGTGTCAGAAGCAAGAAAAAGCTCAGTGGACACAGCTCCAGATAAAACCCAAAGAGCATTTTATTATCCAGCTCATAGAAAGGGGCCCCATGGAATAAAGCAAAACCATGGATCTATAGCAGCTGGTTGACTTCAGCACTGTGTTTGGAATAGACTAGACTGGGGCACATACAGTTTTGTTCCTTCTGTAATGAAGAACATTTCCGATGATGTATTTTAAAGGGATGTGCTATGATTAGAGCAGAATCCACCCTCACCTCACTCTACAATGATATGAACTACAATACAGACATCTTAATTATCCAGAAGGTTTTTTTCTGTATTTCTAAAAGTAAAAGGAAATTATCACACAGCAGAAATAGGTTTAGTATTCACTCTGTTGTCAATACTACAGCTGTCTATCCTTCTACAACCATCTAGTTTCTGTAGAAATATGAAATAAAAGAGTAGAATCTGCATACATGCATAAAATACTTACCAGCACCCCATCACTCCTCCCCCTGCTGCCACCCTTTAGGATACACACTTCAGCACAAAACAGTGCATTCGACCCTGACACACTACTGCACTAGTGGGTTTGGCTGTAGAGGTTGGCTCCATATCAAACCCATTGTTAAAGAGCATAATAAAAATAAAAATTACTTTATCAATTTAAATAGGAGTTTGAATCATTAAAACAACATAACTAGCTGCTCTTTTAATATATGCTTTTTTTTTTCCTCCCAGAACCTTAGTTCTCTTCCTCTTTCTTCTAATCCCTACTTCGAAGGCATTCATTAAGAGCTGTCTAATGAATACAGACAAGTCTCTGCAAAAGCATCTGAAAGAGATGCCCAGCAGGAGAAGGGTACAGGAAGTACTGATGCAGCTAAGACTTATGTTACAAAAATATACATTTCTGAATGTTAAGCAATTTTCTTTACACTGGAGACTCTCATACAACCTTCTATTGCTAAATCAAAGTTTTGAGATTGCATAACAAAGTGAAAAGCAAGAACATGTAATGACCTTATAAAGGGGCAAAACAAGTAAATAAATAAACCCAAACACTTGCAACTCTGTAGCTTAGCCTACCTTGGTGTATTTGGTACAGTCTCAGTAAGAATAGATTAGCCAAATGTCTAGTGAAAAGCAACTTGCTTTACAATTTGTTCATCTAAACCAGGTTTTCTTATACCAACAACACTAATTCACGCTGATGTCTTAACATTCAGGTCAATGCTCCCACAAAAGAAATCTGCTACTTGAATACTATGGTCATATTCACTGTTTACAATAAATAATGTTATCCACCGGAAACACAATTAGATGGTATGAATTTTGAGGCATAATGAGACTCGCTAAATAACACTGATAAACCATCCTCTTACTGGTTTCCATTTCCCCACTTCAACATTAACTAGACTGCTAATAAAATCAAGACCTCATCTTCTGAACTAGTTCAAGTAAGCCAAAATGTCAGCAGGTCTGACTTTCTATATACATGTCACCCTTTAAATGTTTAATATGCCCTAAAGTAGGATTTTTGCATTTTGTTTCTTTGATGTAGTAACAGATGTACTGTTTTTGTTGAACTAGGCTTTGTTCTTGTTGTTGCTGTCTCCATAACAAGGCTCTTTGGGCATGGTTAGGACAGCAGGCAGTATTTCTTAGTTGCAAATTTCTAACCATTTTCCCTAGTGGTAGCCACAAGAGGCAACCTCCATCATTGTCTGCCTTCCTATTCTTAGAACAAATCTGTCCAGTTTCGTGAATCTTTTTCAGCCTGTCAGAAACAAAACTCTGTCAAAAGAATATTCAAACTTTGCTGGAGAAAAAAGTATAATGTAACTTTCAAAAGCACATTATACATATATGAGACATAACTGTATCTGGGTATGCAATCACCTCTTAAATTTTTCTGTAGATGAAGAAAGTTCTCTGTGAAAAACTACAATAAGACATTTAAGAAACTGACATAACTTTCTTAGAGATATTAGGTTTTTAGGGTCACTTGGGAAGATAAAATACCTCTGTAAAGAAGCATAATAAAAAGTGTTATTAAAATGTTCTACAGCAGCTGAAAGGCTTAATACTTGAGAACTTCCAGCAACACTGAAGAAATCCTTACCAGTCCATTAGTATGATTACACATGTCCCATAAAGGTATTAGAGCCAATGTAACTCTGGAACCATCTTCTGTTGGTATCTGGTTCTGCCGTGTCATAACAGAGGAGACTGCCCATCTACAAAAATCAGAAATATCTGATGGTAAGTGTTCAAAACATCAGTAAGTGATTGGTTGCAGTCCAACATGAAGCAAACATTTAGGCTGGAAGTTTCCAAACTTAGCTTTCTCAATGATCACAATGACTATAATTAACAGTAGAAGGCAATAACACTTGCAGGAGGACCAATAACTCCTACGTTTCCACGACGTCTGCATGGACCAATTCCCAAATCCAGACTGCAATCCCACCCCTCTTCTGCACTATTTGCAAAAGAACCTTCATATTTCCCTTTACCTCAACCACGTCCCACTCCCGTGTCACATTCTGTTTCTCCAGCACTTCACTGCTAACATACCTCTTGCCACACATCCCAAACCTAGAGTCAGCTGATCCTGCAGACCTCAGAGCAGCTCACAGCTACTGGTTGGCAGCAGTAGCTCTCATCTATGTCCAAACTCTTGTAAGAGCCAGAAGCATTTTTCCTCTGTTGCTCCCTAAAAAACTTATGTACTGCATAAACTGGAAACTTATGTCATCATCTGACACATCCATGATATTTTGGTAAGGACCCACCTTCAGTTTGCAAACTTTTTGGCTTAGACTAGTATTGCTAAATTTTTAATGAGGAAAAAAAGCCCCAGTAGCTCAAAAAGATATCCAAGCAAAAAGAATGAAGAAAGTTTAACATAATTTATAGAATCACAGTTTAGCACGTAAGCATTTTTCAAAAACCTTCTGTCTCAGGTTAAGCAAAGGAAAAGCCAGCTGCCTATTCAAGCATAAGAATCTTCAGAAAAGCTCAACATTTCAGTATTTTCTAAAATTAAGTTTCAGACAAAAATTGATATTAAATGCCAGAGGGAAAGAATAATCTTAGTTTCACTATGTTCTGGCCTTAATACATATATTTGTTGTGGGGTTTTTGAGGGTGGGGAAAAAAAAAAAACAAACCAAAAAACCACCAGAAGAAAGTAAAAATAATTTTAACTCCCACTGACTCCACTACTAGCATATACTTAATACTTGCTTAATACTCAGTCTGTAGATTTAGACTTTCAGAAGGATTTTTTTTCAGAAGGACTACAGATTATTTAGAAAGATACCATCAAATTGAAAACTACTTAATTTCTAAAAAGCAAGTTTAAATTGCAGACCATTCTGCTATACAAATATTTTTGAAACATAATAGTAATACATTTATTTTCAATTGTTGCACTTTATCTGCATAATTTTAGACCACTACACATGTAAGTCAGCGTGTTTCTCTGTGACCCCAGAAGTGAAGGAGGTATGGTTTGGAAATCTCACTTTCATAGATTTACCCAGCAATACAACTAGGCAAAAAAAAAAAGGTCACTATAAGACTGCATGAATGCCTTTTAGCCTTTTATTCATTCTATTTTAATCACTTAACAGAATTAAAGCTCTTATTATCTTAATTATTCTTATTTTTATCTTAATTATGTCACCCCCTATAGCACCTCCAAGTGGCACTTCTGCTTTACGTGTACAACTTAAGTTATCCATCCCTCCTGTTCAGCAGCCACTGCAAATAGTTTTTACTATTGTGTGCCAGTAAAGCCTTGTATAAAACAAGAAACTTTAAAAAAGAATAAATAATCTCCAATCCTCAACCCCCAGATCTCCTGGCAACATCAACTGAATTATTTTCTTAAGAAACAATGAATTACCTTTCTAATCTTGGACTATGTACGCCAGTTGGCGTACAATTAACTCATAATGACTATTACTTTGTAAGAATTAAAATCTGCATATTTATTTTACTTTCTTCTTCATTAAAGGTATTAGTATGAAATTCTACATTTAACATTTCAGTAACAACGGGAGTTTGCTACCAATTAAGTATTTTCAGGGTCCCACAGTTCACTATATTAAAAGGAAAAATAAAATAATAATTAAAAAAGAGGTAATTAAAAGACAGACCAACCTGTAGTCATCATAAGTGAAAGAATCCTTTAAGGGCAGTTTGCTGGCATTAGGATGGGTCTGGGAAATGCAAGTTTCAGAAAAAGGTGCAAAGAGAAAGAAAAGAGAAATCAGAAATCAGTCAGCAGAATTTCATTATTTAGCTGCCTAACAGATCCTAACAAGAGCCAAATGAAGCAGGAGGCGTCCAGCCGCGCTACAGAGGGATCATCATGCTATTATGCTTTCATACATCACTGTCAACTTAATTTGTTGTGCCCAGCAGCCGCCATAAATCTGTTTCTTCATATTTCAAGACTGGAACCCACAGATATCGTACAAAAATAAAAAATTTAAGGTGGACTGAGTACGTGAATGTAAACCAAATCCCAGCACTTAGTGCAAGGTGGGGGAAAGAAATCAGACAGCAATCACATTACGTTTCACCAACTTCCACATTTTTCCTTTTATCTGAGGTATCAGTAAGGTATTCCACAAATGCAAGTACAAATTACACATACAAGGCTGTCAGTTCTTCCTTGATTCCTGTAAAGGTTTTATTCAATACAAGATGCACTACACCTCAGCAAAAAAGAGTAAAATATTTTAAAGTTTTGGGGACAAACATATATTAGATAGTACCTACATTAAGCCATCTCCACATACTGCCATATCAAAGTGGAGTAATGCCATTTGAGAACACTTAGTGTCGTTGTTATCAACAAGCACAATATTCGGATTTTTTAAAACCCTTAAGAATCTATAATACCTGTTACTTTTCTGTTCAATTAAGTTACTAAAAGTTTAAAAAATACAGGTAGCTTTAAGCCCAGACCTGCACACTTTCTTTAGAACATTGTCCCAATTCACAAACGGAAAGCCACAGTAGCATAAATGTAATCTTCAAGTTCAATTAGGTCTCAAAGACGAATGGAAGCAAATGATCAAATGGTTATTTCAGAAGATACAAATGATTTTTTTGCATAGCTCTATCTTCACGACACTCCTAATGCATGAAGCTCCGTGTAGTATGCAGTTTTTTACTCTTGATGCATTAGCATCACAAGTGCATGGTAATTTATCATTTCTCACTGTAATGTACTTGCTGGCACCGTGTGCAGGACAGTAGGGGATGAGGTAAAAGTGGTTCAAACCGTAAATCAATTACAAAACAAAAGCTTGTGCTCAGTGTGCAATTTTAGGCAAATTATATATTACAAAAGACTGCCAATTGGGTGTTAGGTCCCAGGTGTCCGTTCTCACTCAGCCCCTCTAGTTAACCCTTTGGACGGACTTACTCTGAAACAGGACAGAAGTGAACCATTCCAGTGACTGCTATCCCTTCTCTCACTTTTTTTTTTTGTTGTTGTTGTTTTTAAAGTGCTCTACATTTCCACATAATTTTCAGTCATGTGGATGATATGGTCATTGCAGAACAAATTTCCTCGAGTTTAATTGTAAAAACACATTTCACAGAGCTATTTCTTCTCATAAACATTTGGTACAAAACTAGAACCAATAAATCTTTACTGCTGAGTAGAGCGGTCCAGACTCAACTCCAGAAATGCATCGGGAGCTTCAAGTGGAAACAACAATTCCTAAAAAGCACCACCCTACCGTATGCCACCACGGCAATTCAATTTCGACTTTTTATTACTAGCACTATTAATCTGTTTTACAGTAGCCTGATAAAACTAAACAGGGAAAGTCAGCAGGGACAGCGGGACCCATAATCCTATCGGTTTCACGCTAACGATATTTCCGCATTAAAACTGTTACCCCGTCCGCACCCGTTCTCTTACGAGCGGTTGCGCAGGGCCGGCATCTCGCTGCGCAGCTCTGGTCTGGGAGCAGCCGCTACCGCACCCCGCAGCCTCCCCCTGGGACCCCCGCACCCCCCCGCCGCGCACCGCCCGCACGGTCCGGCACTGCCCCCTGCCGGTGCCGCCGCGCGATGCTGCCTGCCCCCATCCCGGCTCCGGCCCGGCAGTCGCGGAAGGCAAAACCGAAAGGCGGCTCCCGGTACCGGGCACGATCCCTACACAGCAGGAACGTCCGGCGCTGGTGAAGGCACCTGAGGGTGCGCGAATGAGCTGCTCTGCCTCGACCGTAAGTTGATGGCAGGGGAAAGACCCGGGGTCTTTCTTCCTTTCTGCCCTCCTCCCTCTTCCCAAGCAAGAAGTTTCAACGGAATAAATGATTTTGCAATCAAGGCACTGGCAGTACAAAAGCATTACAGAGGCTGCAAAGGGCTTAACAGCGTGCAAGTGGTTTTTACAAAGTAATCGCAACACATCCTTCTCGCACTTTACACAGGGAGTGCCAACTAATACAGTCAGCCCCAGCTTGGAGCAAATACCTATAAGGAAGCAAGATTTATGGTGCCGTTGTCCTCTCTGAGAAAAATCTGTATTAAATCAGCTGATTGCCGTGAGGTTAACAGTTCACCTGACACAAGCAGTCCGCCTGTTATGAGGCAGATTGAACACAACACACGGAGCAAAGGATCCTTGAGGCCACCAAGCACTTGGTCACCCTCCCCATTCATAAACCTGTGAAACCTGGGGACTGCCCCTACATTGATATCATCCAGACATAGTTCACAAAAAAACCAATAGTAAATTACAATAAAGCACAAAAAAATATGGTCCTAAAAGGCAGAAGGCAGAATAAAATCCCAGGGTTCATAACCTCCCTATTTGTAAGATTCTGTGGTCCAATATTCCAGTAGCTTTCTAAATGTTCAGTTACATCAGCATGTTGGATCATGTTAGATTTCTGACTTTGGATTATTTTACTACGTAACTTTAAAACCCTATAGATTACAAGAATCTGAAGACACACAAAAGAACACTATTCTGATTAAAAAATTGATTTAGTATGCAGCTTCTCTTTATAGTCCCTTGGTAAAATGAAATCTCCCTAACAAACACTTAATAAAACCTGTCAATATATCTAGAAAGAAAAATGACACAAATGCATTAAGTATTAAATACCCTTGAAAAAAGTCACATATTCCATGAATTTTTGATGTACTATCTTGACATTAATGTAAAACCTTGATATTTATAATTGACAGATATTTAATAAAGTATAGAAGATGAGTGCTACATAGCATGCAAAGTGCTCAGGCTGATCAAAAAGATACAGACATATTTAAACTAAACAAACACTTAATACATAAAAATTTAAAAAATCAGATCTAAGTTTTATAGGTTCAAACAGCTAGGTTTCTACATATTAGCTTTGAACTGTGACAATATCCACTACAGAAACCCTGCTTTTAACTTACCAAGTCTGTATGAAGCAGTTTCAGAAACTTAGGAAGGGAAGCTTTAAATAAAAAATGGGAACATGAAAATGTGAATATATCAATTTGGATGCAGGTCCTGACATTATAACAAAGAGTTATTATAAAGAACAAATACCATCTATTTAGTTACCCTTTCTGTGAAAATATTGTCAGAGCTGGCAATCAGGGTGATGACCACTGCAAAAACAAATAGTGGCATGCTGAATTTCATTTCATTTTTCTCGTGGTGCTGCTGCTATTCCTAAAAAAAAAAAAAATAATCTTCTTCCCCTTCAGTGTTCCAAACCTCTTTGAGACATTTGGAGAATATCTCAAAATAACCAGAAATATTAAAAAGTAACAGTGACTGCTGCCAGATTGTCTGCAGCCACTGTGGAAAGAGACAGACTGTTATTCTAGTCACCTAAAACACTATCAGACTAGAAGCCAGTTATTCAGTATGGCAAAGAAAAAAGAGGGTGGGGGGGAAGGAGGAAAAAACACTTTCAGACATTTTTCTCTTTCTGGGAAGCACATATCCAGTGGTTTGTGTCTCATATTCAGTCTCCTGATACCCACATAGGGACCTTTGCACTAATAATTTCTGCATCGTATTTATCATATTTTTGGACAGACATCACAAGATAAATATTCTAAAGTCTTATAAACTACATAACTACATGTTGCTTGTTTTCAATTGGACAATATGAAGACTTCAGTGTAGAAAAGATGTGTGCTTTTCCACCTGAAGCCATCATAACCTTCCCTTCTGTTACCCAGCCTACAAGGGTGTCAACCTACCATAAAAGAGGGGCCAGGTTATTATAGTCAGTGTTGCAGGTTATTATAGTCAGTGTTGCAAGAGGCGAACTTTGTAGCGATGATAGGCTCTGAATGAGGACAGGATCAGTAGAGGACTGGCCTCGACCAGCACGGCTGCTGACCTGCTTCAGAATGAGCCCTTTGCCGGTCTCAGGCCCCACCTTTTATTGGCCCTTGATCTTTGAGCATGCACACTTGGGCCAGCCCTAACTGGGCACAGGTGAGGCTGAGCACCGACTGAGCTCATTACTCGGCAGGTCCTGGCACCTGTTGCCTACAGTCAGTAACCTCTTTCTCCATTCAATCACAAAACGGCAAAGCTTGTTTATCAGAGCCCCAAATCTTGCAAGGAATTCCCATTAAAATTAGCTTAATATTTGCTTGTTTACCAAGTGATACAAAGTACAAGGCCTATTGCTGTACCATGCAATAAAATACCTAAGTCAAAGTTAAAATCAGAGTACAAAACTTTACATAGTTAAATAGTTAAATTTGTGTTCATATCTATGCTACTAGATGTCTTGAAAAGAACTGATGTATTTTGGTATGAAGTCATATTGGCCAGTGTATTCCTTTGTACCATTAGCCCTTGTATACTCCAAGTATGAAAAAAATGATTGACTCTTTGGATGTGATCAAAGTTAGTGGTGGGTTTTTTTTAAATAGACAACACCTCTCAGCTGAGTTGACCATTGGTGTCATCTACTACTACACTGTAATACATAAGTGAAAAAAAAAAATTAAAAAATCTTGTTTGTAAGTTTCTTGAGTTTATAGATACAGAGATGGATGAATTTCTTTGAAGAATATTTCAAATACTCACAAGTACAAGGCAAAGTTGTGGGCAATTACTGCCTCTATTACTAAATCAGATTTCAATATTCTCAAAAATGTCTTGTGTACAGTAAAAGTACAGACAGCTCCATTTATGTCTCAGAAAAGCATCATACCAAGTATTGAGATTATACTGAGGCTGTCACTCTATCCCTCAAACCCTGAAGAGTACTTGAAACAGTTGAAACAAAAAACATTTAAAGCTTCCACCTTGTTAACTTTCATTCCTTTGAACATGAAGCCCAAGGGTTCGTTCCTTTTGACCAAACAATTTTTTTCCTCCTCTTCTTTGCAGATTCTCCCTTCTTTCCGATGTACTCATTAACACGGGGAGATTTTGTTATGGGCCTTATTGGATGCTACTTGATGGTTTCAGGCCAATGTGTAGGTGTAGAAACACAGAAACACATTGCACGCACACACACACTTTCACGGCCAGAAGCAGGAAGATCTGTCAGCATTTGCTGGTAACTGTCCCTTTCCCAGCTCTGGAAATCGTTTGAAGCAGCAGCCTTGAAGAGAAACTCCTCTCTGTGGAGCTGCTGAGGCTTTAACTGCCCTAAAGCTAAGTAAAATAAGGAATTCAGAATGGAGGATCCTAGTGATCTACAGGGAAACAAGAATATGCTTCTTCCATTGGACATATTGCTGCCTAACCTAGCAAGAGAAAGGCAGTTCACTGTACTGGACAGGAGACAAAGCCAGATATTATTTTATTATTTCATAATAACAGTTTATAACTACAGAGGCATGCTCTGGAATTTTCAAATAGCCCAACTGATTAAGCACTAGGAAATACATCCACAAACCTGTGCTGTTATATGACTTGTCTAGTGGAAGAAAGATCATCCTACTTTCTAAACCTAACAGAATGAAATTAAAAAGGTACCACAGGATTGAAACTTATTAAATCTGAATAACAATCTTGTTTATTCTTTATGTCAGCAATTTTTATTTACTTTCTGACAATATACACAAGAAAGCAGTGTTCCAGA
This sequence comes from Heliangelus exortis, assembly GCF_036169615.1. Lineage (NCBI taxonomy): Eukaryota > Metazoa > Chordata > Aves > Apodiformes > Trochilidae > Heliangelus > Heliangelus exortis. The sequence continues at coordinate 12,534,440 of NC_092426.1, read as the reverse complement.
CTATTAGGGGATTCATGTAGCGGAAGCAGAGTGGAATGACTCCTTCTGGTGCAATGGATTTTAACTGCACACTCCTTTTTTCTGTACCTTCTACCTGCAAAAAATGTTCTTACTTAATGAGACAGCAGCAGCATAACAGAAAACTCAAGCCAGGACATCAACTACTAAATCAATAGTCTGAAGGACTGACAACCAACTTCACATGCAAAGTGGACGCTACCATTTGGCTGACAGTACACAGAAATAATTTCGTACTGACTGCAAACAAGCACCCTGCCTGCAATCACATGGCATCTCCTTTATTAAACTGAGGCAAAACAGTAATGTATTTTTTAGCATCTATGTCTTGATCCTTCCATTTGCAGAATGCTTAACGTACAGAATTCTAAAATACCAATCTTTCCCAGAAAAGAAGGCACTCAGATATGAAATTTAAACTAGTGACCAAGTTTTCTATACCTTTTCCTGGCCTTTCACAAAGTCACTTAGAGCTGAATGCAACCCCATTAAGGGCTGAAGGGATGAACTTGGAAGAGCAAGCTAGCCTGAGACTGGACATGTTTTGCAATGAAAGAGCCTCCCCAGTTCCTCCTGTTACCATTCACATAGTACAAAGACACACGAGGTCTTCTTTGGTATATCTCTTAAAATAGGAGTTTACTGCTCATGTTGAGCTTTAGATTGAAAAGTTCAGCCTGCAGTACTTCATTCACACAGGTACAATAATACAGCTACAGTAAAGAGTTTCCTTGTAAAAAGGTCTATGCCTGCACACTATGACACATTGCCTACTCTTCAGGCTCCTCCTAAGGCATAAGGTTTACCTTGCTCAGTTTGGTTAGTGCAACTCATGTGCATTATGTTAATGCACAAATTCACCACAGAACTGTACTATTAATTCAGTGAATCACAAGCCACACACAAAATGCTGTGATGGAAAACACAAAGTGAACTGCTTTAAAAGGAAAGGGACAGTATTTCCTACTCACAACCATACCGCATCCAAAGAATTTTATAACAAGCATTAACATTATGCAGTATGGCCAAAGTTTTGTTGCCTGTGAATAAACTATTCAAGTTTACAGAAAAATCATAACAGGAGCCACTAAGGTGGAAGCCTGGATAACGATCTTATAAGCGAGGTACTATGCTGCACCAGCGGCATGGCATGCCAGGCATGATGAACCCCAGAATCAGATGTACTGGAACTATAGTGCACATGCACCCAAAACTAAAAAACTTATCACTTCCTCCTCAACTTGCATTCAAACAACAGTACAAGAAAATAAACTTTGGTTTACTTAGCAACATATCAGCCTCCTACTGTGTGAAGTATTAGCACTGGGTCTGACTGAAGAGGATAATCCACTTTGTAATTTAGTTAAATTACTAATTTTAACAAAGATATGTCCCCTGTATAATTTTGCAGTGCTTAAAAAATACATCCTTTGAGTATTCCATTCTAAGAAAACTCAGCTTGTTATCATATTTTAAATTTATGGAACATTTGTAAGTGCTGTTATATCAGGAAAAATATTAAATCTGCACAATAAGTACAAACTTTATATGAGAAAGTATACTTGTAAGTGCATGATGATCTCCTGATGTCTGCTGAGGCACTCACTTCCACAAAAGACACAGACAACATCTCTGGGGATAAACTCAACTGGCCCAGAATGTATAACTCAGTAAAAAAATAAAAATAAAAGCAACTAACAGAAAAGCAAACAAAAACCCCTCTCCTCTCTACTGGCTGTAAAAACAGATGCTTATCTGCATTCTCAACCAGGAGAGTGGTTGAAAACCCCATCTTCCAAAAAAATGCCTTAAAACCCCATAATGCTAACAAGAGAATGTTATTATTCCTCCCAAATGTGATTTAAACTATGCAGAAACAAATTTTGTTTTGCACTGGTACATATGCTTTGAAGTATATGTCTCTTTCTCTAGAGGAAAGAAGGCATTCAGGCTACTGTAACAGAATCCAAACTACTCAGAATATAAACAAATTAAAACCTACTGATTAGGAAGTCTTAACATGCAGTGTCCGAAGAAACATAACATCTATATTCAGAATAAAAGATGTGGGTTATCCTGTTTATCCTCCTCCAACTTGAAGTATTCTGACTGTAAGATATAGCAGACACCAAGTGGGACGTGCCTGCATTTCAATCTAGGCCAGCACAGTCCAACTGGCGGCCATCAGCTGAATCTGGACCACAGGATGCCTCCATATGGCCTGCCACCTTTTCCTTGGAGGAGATAGGCAACAGCTGTTTGAGGAGCAAATGCTGCCCGAACAGCCAAACACCTCCTCCTGTGTCTGGCTGGCTCAAAGCCCAGAGCTGTCCCCATGTTCCTGTGGAAGGCAAGGAAGGAACAGGGGAACAAGGCAGCAGATCTCCTACCCACGCAAGGACTTGAACACTTAATTTGTCTGAGATGGACAGATGCAACCCAGCAAAGCATGTAGGTGCTTCTTTGATGGAGAGGGGCAGCTACAGGAACTGCCCAACAAAGCCCCAGGATCTGCTGTTATTGTCAACATAGCCAGGGGCGGGATATACCAGAAGTGACACAAAAATCAGGAATTTGGCACAGGTTTCCAAAGTCTAAACCACCTTACGGTAGATACACTAAGTGGTACAGTACAAGTATACAGTCAGTCTTCAGCTTGCTGCCAGCAAAACAGATTAATACAATATTTTGGCCCTCACAGAGAGGAAAAACACAGGAAGACATAACTATATTCCATTACTAAGTGCCCATTGATTTATTATTGATCAAGCAGAACCAGTCAGGCATTGAAATTCAGACAAACCAAATCTAAATAGCAACACTACCTTACATTTGTAACTGCCCACTCACTGGAATTTGAAATCTCTGCTTAAGGTGATATATCTAATAGGTAACTAAACAAAAGGCAAAGATTTTACAGGATTTACAACTGTCCCATCTTCCTTCCATCTATTTTTCAAAGTGTCACTGACAATATCATTTCTGAAAAAATGAATGCAAATGAGTATAAATCAAGTAGAAGAGAAAACTGAGAACCCTGAGGACCTACCTGCTACATGACCAAAACTGGATTCTGTTTCAAAATACACTTGCTTTTGACTGCATATTAGTTGAACTCTTTAGAAGCATTAAAATATTGTACATTATATCAACTTAAAAATAATAAACAGCTTTCAAACATTTGAATAGTTTACAGTCTTTTAAAAGTATATTTGTCTGCACTCGGCTCAAACATTATTTAGCACATGAAAGCTAAACAGTATTACATTCTAGTCAAGCACAGAGAGAGCAGACGTTCTGCTTCACATTGACCTGGAAAATCATATGCTTATTGGAATAGGATAGATTAAAAACAGTACAGGAAAGTAATGTAAAAGCAGCATAACTTGTGCTGAAAGTATCATCACAGCTTCAAAACCTGGTGTCAAAAATAGGCTAGAGATGTGAAATCTCACCTAATACACTCAATATTGAGAAGTCCAATGTGATACTAGATTTTAAAGATGATACAATATTATTTTGAAATTTTGAACTTAATGTGTTAAAACATCCTAACTAAAATGATATTCCAACAGATATTCCAATGCCCAACAGCTATTAACTGGATTTTAGAATTTCATTCACGCTAAATCAATTAGTCAAATTTTATATGAATAATAAATCAAATTTAGTATCTGATCAAAAGGGATTACAGCCTCTAGGAAATTACATTCTCTGTCCAATAGTACAAACAAACAGATCAAAACATTTTTTGATAGATTAATGCAAGGTTTATATACACAATGGAACTACAATAACACTTTCACAAGCACTATCCAGAAGTCAATAAACACTAGTCAGAAAACTGGCATAAGACAATAAACACTAGTCAGAAAACTGGCATAAGAATGTTCCTGTGGAACACTGGATATACACTGGACTACAGATCCTATCTAAAAGTATTAATTACTTCAACCAAATAGATTCTATTAATTAAAAAGAAAAAAAAAGGTGTGATTTATGAGGCAGCTTTAGCTTTTTTCTTTCTTTCTTTCTTGAGTAACAGTAGCAAGGTAGAAAACAAAGAAACAATTTGCAAGTAACTTGCTCATTAGCTCAGCAAAGTAACATAAAACCAAGTCAAAGAATAATAAATTTACTTGCTAAAATGTTAAAACAGGTGACTTGGCTTTTTCCATTTGGATTAATTCTAAAATTCTTATTTAATGATCTCTCTCATACTGGACAGCCCAGAGCTGGACACAGTACTCTGTGTGTGCCCTCACCAGTGCTAAGTAGGAGGTGATCCTTCCTTCAACCTGCTGGCAACACTCCTATTGTACCCCAGGATGCCAGGAGCTGGTTTTGCTGCAAAGGCACATTGATGGCTCATGCTCATCTTGGCCCCTAACATATTCATGGGATTATTCCACCCCAGGTGCAGGACTTTTTAGCTGTCAACTTCTTGCTGAACTTTATCAACTGTCAGTCCATTTCTCCAGCCAAAGTCCCACCAGATAGCACCTTCCCAGGGATTGAGGTAGGGCAGACAGGCTTATGGTTTCCTTGGTCCTCTCTCCTGCCCTTCCTGAGGGCAGGAGGGATTTGCTTTTCTCCTCAGGTTGTCAGGATTGTTCAAAGGTCACCAAGTCACCTCACAGTAACATCAGCCAGCTACCTCAGCATTTGTGGGTACATCCCATCAGTAAAGACTGAAGGAAAGAAGGCATTTGGAACCACAGCTTTTTCCACGTCCTGCATCATCAGGTCCCATCTCATTCAGCACCAGGCCCACATTTTTCCTATTCTTACTTTTGTCATCTACATACTTACAGAAGCACTTCTGATTGCCTTTGACATACCTGGCTAGGTTCAATTCCTGCTTTCCAAACATCCTCCCTGGATGATGGAACAGTGTCTCTGTGTTCCCCCCAGGTTACCTGTCCCTGCTTCTTTCTATATGTAGCTTTCTGTAAGCTTCCTTTTTGTGTCTGAGTTTTGCCAGAAGCTCCTTGTTCATCCATACAGGCCTCTTGGTATTTTTACCTTACTTCCTGCTCATTGGGACAAACCGGTCTTGAACTTGGAGGATGTAATCCTTGAATATTAACTATGGTTTCTTTTGTAGGTCCCTCATCCCTCCAGAAGCTTATCCCATGGGACTCTTCCAAATAGATTTGTGAAGAGGCTAGTACTGCTCTCCTTCTGTTCAGCATTGTGAATTGCCTTTTTGCTCTGCTCTCACAATCCTTAACTACACCCTTTCATGATCACTGTAGCCAAGGCTGACTTTGAGCTTCACATCCCCCACAAATCCTACCTTGTTTGTAAGTACAAGGTCCACAAATGTGAATAGCATCTCCTCACTGGCTCCCCTACTGCTTGGGTCAGGAAGTTATTGATGCTTACCACAGTGTGCTGTGCTGTCCCTTTAACAGAGAGCAGGGTGTCTGATGTCCCCCATGAGGACCAACCTCTGCAAACATGAGGCTATTTCTGCCAAGGCCTTATCCACTGCCTTCCTTCCCTCTCAATCAGGCAGACTATTAGAAGATGCACCCTACAATGTCACCCACATTGTTTGGTTTTTGTTTTGTTTTTGGTTTTTTTGTTTACAGGTAGCTTGCTTGTGCCCCTCAGAAAAATCTGCAGTACCACATTGGACCCAAGCCTGCAGGCTAAAACCACTGTCTAAATCAATGCCAAAGTGCCATCTGGGACAATCCTACAAAACAGATCCCTTTTCCAGAGCTTGAGAGGCAGCTACATACAGATACTACTTACACAGAGTGCCACTAAATGCCTGCAGCTGGCTACTACAGCAAAAGCTATGACAAGCTCACAGGCTCTGCTAGTTTCAGACCTATCACAAAAATTTTTGAAAGTTCATTAAATTATCATAAAATTGCCTTTCAGTAAGGCAGCTAATACCAGCCTTTAATATACCTGGGGAAAAGATACAAGACTGCTTCAGAGGGCAAAATGTAAATCAAGTTCAGGCATTTCTACCTTTTCTAGGAGCACCCTTTGTCTCAATGTCTTGTTTTGATTTACAAAACCTTCACTGCAAAAGACTACAAACAGGTACAAAGATGCTAACTGAAAAGCCAAACAAAAAGACCACTGCATACTCTTTTAGAAAAGGTTCAACTATCCTGGTTGTTTTCTTTAGGAATATTATCTTGCTGTGAACGTCTGCAAACTATATGGCTCCCTCTTGTGCCTATCATACCACATTTCAGTGTACAAAAAGCCCCTAACATTAAGCCATTAATATTTGGGCTCTGTTCACCCTTCAGTAGGCATGCAATGACCGTAAATATTAATGGAAGTCACATGCATACCTTACAGGAAAAAAGAGAACCATGCAGTTTACAAAATCTCTCTGGAACAAACTACTAAAAGACCCTGCAAACTACAAGTTTGCTGCAATGAAAGTACTTTTTAAAAAATCTGCTGTATTTTGATAGCAATGCAAAAGCCAAATTCACCTTTAAAATACATCTGTAAGAACTTGTAACTATTTTTTAGTTATCAAATTACATGTGTTTAGAAAGGTGTCTGTGTGGTTTATACAGCCTGGCTAACATGCTTGAGAGTATATTTTTGTCTACTCAACATCCCACCTGTTTCTGCTTATCAAACCAGACTACAATTTAGTTTGCAACAGCTGTGAAATGCATAAATCTGCCCATTCTTCATGTGTAACCAGACTAAGCACTTGAAGAAAGTGAGGACTGCAGTGTTATGAGAAAGCCACCCTTATGGAGAACCTAGGGAAATAAAAGGGACCAGCACTTGTCAAAATGTTTAAAACTGCACACCTATCAGAAGCCAAATTATTTTAATAACAGTGTAACAATACTAAATAAAATTAAGCATCTGAAGAAATTACTTGTTAACCCTTTTACTCCCATGGCCATTAGAAACACTTTGCAGACTAGAAGTCCTGCAAAGGAGTTAAAACATTTTACCGGCACAAAATATTCCCTTTTTCTGTATCACAAAATATCAACAGAACACTTTTCATTTCAAGATGTTACTTGTTTTACTTTCTGCAGTAGAACAGCTAATCAAGAAAGTAAACAAAATGGTAAGATTTTTGTATTACGAGAAGCATATTTGCGAATTTTTAAAAATACTATTTTGCCTACCTAAAGCAGTATCAAAATATTGGTTGCATAAGACAGCTTTCATTAAAACACTTATGTAGTAGTACTAAATGCATTAATGGTATACAAAAAGCTAACCTACACTTTCATAAGACTTGCAGAGGACACTGTCATTAATATAGAAGCAGTTTTGCTTTGCTTTTTTTTCATTTATATGATGAATTCTTCTCTCCTCATCTCTTCTTCCTTTTTCCATATGGTCCTGAATTGCCCTTAGCATTAGTATTTTGTGGATCAACTGTTCAGAAAATTATATGAGTTCATGCAAGATGATACTAAAATTAATTTCAGTTTTTCTTAATAATGAAAAATTGTACTTTACCTTAGGGAATAAAGATGGTGGGGTGTCTTTTTTTCCCTATGATCATTTAAACACTATTTCACAAAGGTTTCCCACTGCTGTGAATGAAACCAAACTGAATCAGTCTCAAAAATATAAGACTGAGAAGTCTTCCTCCATGAGCTGTCGTATCAGTTTTCATAGAAGTGAAAATGCAAAACAGAAGATATAACAGTGCATAGTATTAAAGGTTTGGTACCATGCACAGCACATCACCATCATGGGGTTCTAAAGACAGTCCCTGCAGTCATCTCAGTACAAAATTTTTTTTTCTTAAATTGTAGTTTTTCTTACTCTGAATAGTCAACATCATAGACTTTGATGCAGAATATAAATTATATAAATTATTTTTTACTGAGACATTATTCTGACCGTATTAGCTTAAGTGCTATAAAAATGTTCCCTGGTTAGCTTTAAAAGACAGTAACAGAAATAGCATGTATTTGCCATCCTGATTTCATAAAAAAAAAGTAATGTTAAAAATTTAGTCTCTCACATACTACTACTAGTGTATGACTAGTGTCACCTGATACTAAAGCTGCTATCCTACTCCTTGTCTAAAGAGGAGTGCATTTTATTTGGTTTTCACCCATTATTTTCAATCACTTTTGATTTCAAAATGTATCCTTCTGTCCCTTATACTTGGTAACTTGTCACTGTGCTTGAAACATATCAAGATTTTCAAACACCAAACAGCTAAGAAAAAAACCTGAACTTTTGTTAATTTAAAACATTCAATTAAAAGATTTGGAACTTGGATAATGTTAAAGGATAATAGAATTACTTTGTGTTCTGACCACTCATATGGAAAAAAAAAATAAATCTCTACATTACACAACTGTGGACCTTCAGTACATAAAAACAGCTTTGGATGTTTGGACATTGAGCACTATCTTGACAAGAATATATCACCACTCACTTACAGCATCTATTGTGTCTAAACATCAGTCAGAACAGTTCTATCTTAGAAACTAAATTTAAATCATTACTTCAGAACATGATGAAAAGTTCAACCATCTCAAGCCTCTCCATTCTCAATTCTTACCAGATGGATTTATCTTTGTATTTGAAAGCAATCAAAATAATTATTTTAAATAGAATAGAAAACAACAGTTAATCCATGGTCACTGGAAATACAACATATGCAATAGTTTTATTATATGTCAATTAACAATTATAATTTTACTTTATTTACTGCAAATTATTCATTTTCCAAAGAGGCATAGTTGGTAGATCTCTGCAGGTCACCTAGCCCAACTTCCCACAGGCAAACTTCTGGAGTCTGGCTTATCAGTAGCAAGTTGTAAACAACAATAGGACCATCTCTTTTCTCCTTTTCCCCAGAATAAACAAAGGCATCTTCCTCAGTCTGTCCTTGTATGGGTAAAGGGCTGAAGCAAATGATATCTTAATAGCCATCCTCTGATCTTAATTCCAGTTTGTCAACACATCTCTTGTACTGGTAGGACCAAAATTGTATGGTATTCAAGATGAAGCCCCATCCAGTGCCAAACAAAGGTCAGTAATCACCCCTTTCAACGAACTAAATACATTCTTATGTACTCATAATCCTACTGAAATGAGAAATTTTAACAGCAGTTTGAAAACAGCAGGAAATTGCTTTAATGAATCAATCCTTTCAGAGCAATGCACTTGCTTTATTATTTAGTATCCCTGTTTTCACACCTTCCTCAATTGTCATGATGAGAACAACATATATTATATACTACATTTAAGATGCTTACCTGAATAACTTTGTAGAAATAGGCATACTGTCGAGCTGTATTTTTATATTGGCTAAAAACATCATGTATGGCCTGAGTTGACTGAAGGTACTGCACTTCATCTTCTTCAAAATAGAGAGGTGTGTCATATTCACTGGGAAGTGTCTGGATGTAGGGCAGCCAGAAAGAGTTGGGGTTGGCTCGCTCACAAAGAAGATGGAATGCCAATGTTATATTGCCCATGGCTTGAAGAATTCTATCTTGAGAATACAGAGATCCTGAATTAATGCAGAAAGGAGAGGCACTAAATCAATTGTCCATGGAAAAACGATCCTAAATTTACTTTAAATGAACATGATGAGATAATACATAAAAATTTTCAACAACCAAAAAAAGCTTTTTAGGTTTCTAAAATATTTAGCTGCCCACACTGTATTATGCTGCAAGTTAGTTGACACACTAAACGCCTCATGTACAATTGCATGATGGAAGGCACGAAGACACTAGAACAGAAGTCTCAGAACATTTTCTCTCCAAGTGTTATATACAACCTACAAGATACGTATTCAAAATAAGACATTTCTGGCAGATATCTAGTGGTGTGCTCAGCTAGGAAGAAAGAGGAATGTTCAGTTCTTTCCTCTGACACTCTAAGGTTCTAGGTATTCCAAACCTCATGATAAGCAAGTCCTGCAACAAAGGAGATCAGCTAAAAAAAGTCTCCCACTGTCTGATCCCATATGTATCAATTTCTTGCTTAAGAACTTCCTTAAGTTCTTACCTAATACTGAATTTTTAGCTGATTCAACTGTCATCAACAGTTTTCTAGGAACCCATAGAAACAACTCTTCAGCCTACAGAAAGGAAAAGATGCATAGAGTGTCAGCATTTAGCATTTATATGATATGGCAAGTCTCTTCAAATATGCATTTTCTTTAAATTACAAGTTGTTATATTTATTTTAAATCAAAATTATTCTGAATACTTTCTTTTCTGCCACTGCAAATTAAACAAACATGCTATGTTTCATATTGTGATAAACAAATGTTCCGATCTGTATTACACAAAGCTTAAAACAGACACTTAAATTACAAAATAAAGTGCTTCAGTTTGGAACTGCTAAGATGTAGACTGCCCACACAACCTCAAAGCTACCAGATACATTATACTGATATTAATTATGTCATCAAGTATTTTTTCTCACAGTAGAGGTTTTCTCACAGTGCCTATTGTTATTTTAGAACAAGTCAGTGTTCTAGCCATAGGACTGCTAGCCTTATTATCTATGTGCTACTAAAACCCTAATATTAATACAATATGCTCCTTTTGTAAGATTCTTTCTACAACAGATAATTGTTCTTTAAAACTCTTTACCATCTGTAAAATGGGAACGGGTAGAGGCAATATTAAATGCTTGCCTGTTAATAGTTAGCCAACTGTGTGCATCTATACTCATTACCTGAGGATGAAAAGATATTCTTTGCAATTGTTAGGTAATTTTTTAAAACTTTTTTTTCCATAGAAAGTAATGCAAATGCCTCTGTCTGAGCAAAAAGGACCGTGCTTTACAAGAAGACTAAACAGTAAAAAAACTTGGAAGAGAGGGATATATCAGTGGGGAGAGTACTCTGATGATTAGGAAAAATGCATAGGCAACACAGATTTTAAAAAAAAAACAGAAAGCCAGAATGATTAGAAAATTCACAATAGTACCCAATAGTCACCAAAAAGAATACCCAATTTTATCAATAATTTTATTTCGCAGGTACACAGAGCTGAGAGCATTTCAGAACAGCAGTTTCATAAGCAGTAAAAAGAAGAAAGGGAATGTGGTATTTTAGATCTCCACAACTACATTCCAAACATGATTTTCCAATATAAGTCAAATGTGCACTTGCTCACCTTTATCTCTCTTGTTGCTTTCAAACCAAACCCCTCCTCTTCAAAGTTAGCTATTTCAAAACCCTCTGTGGAAGCTCCATTTTCAGTTGCCCATTTAATCAGTTCAGGGAAATAGTCATCTCTTTTTCCATCAAAGACAATAGACAAACCTATATACACAATTTATTAAAAACAAAACAACACAACAGAAATAAGAGGATCTAGAAAGATAAATAAGTTCAGTAGAAAAGCATATGTAAAAATCTATCTGCTATCCCACAGCAGCTCTACTATGAAGCAGTTAAGTTAGAACTGGTCTTTGTTAAATGTTAATAGTATAAAAATATCATACCCAATTTTCAACAACTTAAAAAAATTCTGCCAAATTGGTTTACCTGTGATCTTAAAAAAATAACCACCTAAACAGAGCTCCTCTTTCTCTTTTAAATAAACAAGAGTGAAAATATTTTCCAGATTAATGGTGATTGATAAATGCAATCACCACAATGTGATAATATAGACACAAGGAGGAATCTGAAAGACAAGTTGCAATTTCATTAATTCAGGACTGGAAACAATGGTAAGCAGATCTTAAGCTCCTCTCACATGCAAGGCAGTTAGCTTTTCCTGCAGCATATGGACTGACTAAAATAACTAAGGACTGATCATCCTCCTGATATCACAGAGCTCATCCAGATTTTTACACTTTGCTTCTGCATCGGCACGTGGTCCACCAGTGAAATCACAAGTCTCATTAATTTCCTAAGCTTTCCCCTTTTCTATCATCTGATCTGAACCTATGCATTATAGTTCCCAGATACACTAAGCCAGCTCCTTTTATACTACTTTGCCTCTATGTTCTTTTCAACCCAAAATCCAGTGTCAGCTCACATTAAAAGTTTTCAAATGCCCCTGAAACATTCAGGGTATTTTATGACTGACTAAACGTTACCAGCATTTTCTCTGATGAATGTTTCAATCTTTCTGGCAAAGAAGAAAGATACGGTGAACAGCATAGCCCTAATGCTAACTCAGTTCTTGTTAACCTGAATTTTGTTTTAACATAACCTTTGGTTTACATCAGAAAAAACAGGACTCATGCAACACATTTGCAGAAGTTACACGATAGCAAAACAGAAAGTTCACTTCTACAGAGCTACGGGATGCAATCACTCAAACACTATCACTTATGCTTCCATATGCCCTCTGCCATTAACTGATGTTCATAGGTTGAAACATCCTTCCATGAACTAAGATTACTATGTATTAGTAAAAAAGGATTAAAACCAAATGAAAATAATATTTCAAGCCTCAAAGTACAGTCTTTGCTTCTTCAAGCGAGTACATGAAACACTCAAGCTTCATTTTAAATGCAGTCTGGGTTTTTTTGTCATCACCATGTAAGTATCAGTGAGTTATTCCTCTGCTATTAAAATACAGTCGTAAAAAAAGTAATTTTTTTCTATAATTACGCAAAAAAAGTTTTTAGGAGCATACCTCCAGATATAAACAAAGCTAATAGGAAAATAAAGTAGCAACAACAGTGAGCTGTTGCAGAACATACTCGACGAACACTTTTCTAATTTAAAAAACAAGCATAACTTAAACAGGAAAATTAGCAATAAAACTCCATATTATCTGTGGTACCGTTAGAATTTATTTTAATTTTGTTCTTGATTCATAGTAGAAAGATTTATTAGCTGATGCACTTATTTTTGCATGTTTAAGTATTTTTATTTTAACATAGTTTAATATCATGATGTTGAATTGCTGAAACTTTCCATGTCCATTAAATTGTTCAGGCTACAATAAAATACTTATAACATCAATTCAAACTGTTCAGATGTAGAGACAGAGGAGCGGACTATGCAATCAGGAATCAAAAAAGACTTTCACAAAGGATTTTTGCTTATAGTCCTTCAGACAGGTACCTCATTACAATCTCAAGGTCTTTTTTTTACTAATGTAACAGAATTATCACAAGATAGTCACTCAGAATTATACGTATTAAAATGATTAATGCCCACCAGAACACTTCAGAAACACCTGAAATTATTAAAGGGAGCTACATGTCAGAGAATTAAGGTTTTTTATCCTAAAAATAATAGAATTGCATAATATTTATATAACAACAACAAAAATACTCCTTGTCAACAGACAGTTCCTTAGGCAAATCAATACTATGAGCCACCCTTCTTCTAAAGCCTTTCACATTTACCTTTTTGCTTTTTGCGAATTTTCTCAACAAGTGAACGAATTTGTACATATTCTTCCCATTCCTTACCAGGACCTGGAGTAGGACTGCTGCATTCTGGAAATAAAAACGCCAAATAAAAACATTTTTCTTAATAAAGTGTACATATTTTTTTAACACTACGGAAAAGGTCATGGTTTCCCAGGAACTTTAACTGAGCCTTAGTACTACTTGTCTTTCAAATATGTTTACATGGTAAATACTATAATCTCCATTATAAGTGTCCCATCAATAGATACTTTAAAAATTTTCACAGTATAACTTGACTCAAGTTCCTGCTTTTTTTTTCTTTTCTTTTAATATTCTTTCAGATTTAAGAAACAACAAATTTTTTAAAAGACAGGAATTAAAAAAGGTAAGCGACCAGACCACTAAGTAGATCATCTCTCAGATGACAAAAAAAAGTGTTTTCAATAATACATGCAAACCATTCTGTTTACATTAGCCTGCCTGCCATCATTCTTGCTGTAACAAAAGGACCTTACCTTAAGTAATTCAGAAATTTGTTGGTACACACATTTGACCTGCCTAGTCAATTCGGTTTTCACAGATGCATGTTTACTGGAGGGCAAGTAAAGGAATTCTTAGCCAAGCTTCAGCTTTGATTATATCCACAGTGTCTCTGACAATATTTCAAATGCCAGCACGTGGATTTCTTGATCTAAGCTGCATAAATCCAAGCGGACAGCTGAAGATTACCGTGCTCAATTGATTTGAAAAATCTTTGTGTTAAGTAAATATGGAAGCTTGACAAAAAGAACAGCTGATACTTGTTTTGCTTAGAAAATGAGATCTACGCTTTATTTTTTTTGAAGCAAAGCAGAGGCCAATTGTAATATAAGCATAGAACTGCTCTGCCAACTCCTTGTTTGCTCTCTGAGAGTAACACTGAAGAGAAACTCTAATTTTTCTAAGACAACATTTAGATGTGTCCAGGATATGAAAATCTGGACATGTGTTTCAACAAGCAATGTAGCTTAGCACAGTTACTAATGACTAAAGTGTGAACAGTATTTTAGCATCATCATACAGACTTACACTCTGCTTTTCATATTCACTAGAAAGAATGGATGAGTTCCAAGTTCCTTAACAAGTGAAACAAACTTTTGATCAATACACAAGACCTAAGCACTTTTAAACAAGAACAAAGTTTACTTAAGAGAAAAAAACATCACTACTGTTGAACTGAGTTGTATTGCTGCTTTTCATAGTTAATTTCTCTACTCTAAAAGCAGCTCAAAATACTGTTCAAGTTATAAACAGTGCAACTCTCAAGTTTTAGAAGAAAAACATTTTTGACAAAACTTAAAATTGAAGTTTTCTAGACTAGTTTTTTTAAAATCTAATCTCATCCAGTATTTATGTGTGTGTTGAGATATAAATCCACAGGCTGCCAAATATATGCTATATCCAGTGCAGACACATTTAAACAAGCCAATAATGGTATATACTAACAGAGTTAGATACTATGAAGTATATACTATACTATCTTAAGCAGGCTGAAATAGCAATCTTAGCCACACACAATGAATAAAATTCACTGGTTTCAACATTTTTAAGTGGTCTACACACCATCCCTTTTCCCAGAGGCATTAAAAAAAAACTTACTTTGCAGTAACTCACTGATTAGATTCAACATTTCCTTTGGAGATACTGTTGCTGTGGCTCCTGTACCTGACTTCTGAGTTTTTACTCGGCTCTTCTTCCCCATCTTCCAACTGAAACAGATGAAGAAGCACATTGTCACAAATTACTAAGAAATAAAAGACATTAATAATGAATGGACAAGATATTCTCTTATTGCATGGCTTTGAATGTAAGACATGCACAGCGCAATCTAAAGCAATACTTCATATAGATGCATATTAATTATCACAGGGTAATTAGAAAATAGAATCTGAGAGAGAAAAACAAAACCAAAACCCAACAAACCCCAAACATTTAGAAAATTTGCAAATTCATTCGCTGTGAACATGGATACCAAATATCCATGCTATACAAAAGCAGGTTACTTTACCTAATCAGCTACACTGCAGACAACGGATGAAATAATATTTGTGACTGTACTAAAATAGTAATTCAAAAGAAATACAAAATTATGTATTCCACTTCAAAATAAAATCAAATTATCATACTCGTATCTTCATTCATATTCATCTTCTTGTAGTTCAAGAGAACTAGTTCAAGAAAGCTTCTAGTTGCCACAACTAATGGTAACTGACCATCATCAACTGATGCTTTCATCTCTGCATGTGCAGCCTACATAGTCTATATGGTACATAACAACTTTCCATACAGTATAGAAAAAACTATGTCCAGTTATTTCATGGTGAGAGGGGAGTCAGACACACTCTTCGGACATCGGAAAGACTTCAGCTGCCTACATCACTAACACCACCTCAGCAACAGCAGCTTTAAGTTATCATGCACTGCACAATAAAGTCCATAAAAATGCTCAAAGTCACTATATAGAAATGTTCTGAGTGCTCTCTCCATATAAAAGGGATCCTTCTATCCTTGTTCAGTGTAGCTAGCTAACCCAAAATGAAATGTTTTTTCCCATACTCTACCAAAAAGTTTTGTTATTTGGCAGCTGGTATTAATACTGGAAAGTATTGACCAGCAGCTGAAAACTTGCTTCTCCACATTGACCAAAGCTGAAACTTTGCAATCCATAACTATATAGAGAAGGTATTTTAAAAACAAATGTAATATATTAATAAACTTCTAGTGGGAAACCGAATTCTTTCATCTTCCAACGCAAAGAAACAAGACTACCACTGAGTACACAGAAAATAAAGTCCTGGGACACAGCCACCCCACCCATCCTCAATTTTAGTTCTCTTTCTAGCAGATATGAAAGGCTCAAATAACCCATCTGTGCTGCTTACTTTTTATCAGTTCCCCTTGAATTGCATAGCTTTCTCAATACAGCTGCTATCATGAACAGGCAGGCTAGTGAAGAGAGATGCCCCAGATTCCACCTAATCACAGAGGCTGGTCACACCCTTTGAAGTTTTTAAATTAACACTGGGTATCCTCTTGAAAGACACTGCTTTACTGCAACCAATTACATTTGATACAATACTTGATAACATTTTTCAGCTAATTTATGAAGCAGGGAGTAAAGCCCATGAGATCCATGTTGAATTTACAGTAGTACACTTTTGAAACAAGACCAATAAATTGCCAACCTGCCATAATAAAGTGCAAGACAAAGCTGTAGAAGAACAGTACCAACAAAAAAAGTATTTAGCAAAGTTTATTTTCATGATCTTCCCATTATGCACAACTTTGGGTTTTTCTGATTTGTTTTGGTTTGGGTTTTTTGTTTGTTTTGGTTTTTTGGTTTTGTTTTTTGTTTGTTAGGTTTAGTTTTGGTTTGGTTTTGTGTGTTTGGTTGTTTTTGCTTTTTTTTTTCTTGTCGTTTTTAGTAATGTTCTCATAAATGTAAAAAGATAAAAAGACTTCTTGGTGCAGGAGGCCACCTTGACAAAGACTTCATGTGCACATCATCCATTCACATAAGTGTTCTCCTCTACCGTATGCCATCCTGTTACTTTAACTTAAAACCCTTCTGCTCTTGAAAGAATTCAAGTCAGATAGGTCTGTAATGGATCCAACAGCAGGTTTGGGGACAGAGTTAAAAACATTCGAAGCATGAACAATGCAGTTCTATATTGGTTAAAAAAAATCTATTTTCTATATTCTAAACACAGTCCCCTACATCTTCAGAATCAAAAAGTACTCGTACAGTATGTTCCATATTAGCACTTATAAATTAATGACTTATTAATTAAGCACTTATTAATCAAGATGCTCATAAATATTAAGGAAAGTTGAATAATTAAAATTAAGGATTCTAGTTTCTCATTTGTAAGAACAAAATATGTTTATTAACTAATAAATGGAGGAAAAGCAGCCTAAGTAAATGTTCTGTATACAAAACTACCAAAATACTGGGAGCTTTTTTTTTCCTTTTAAGCTCTCTTAAGAGGAAGAATCTGCTTGCAATATAAACATCCATCAGTAGATTTTAGGAGAAGAAAAAACCCAGAGACAACTGTGTATCCATTACAATGCTACATCAATACATGAAGCAGTATGAATATGGTACATGGTTAGATCACGATTTTTGAATTTCTCCCTGTATGAAACATGTTAGTAGTGAGAACCTATTTTTGCAGTAAAAGCATTGCCAAGAGTTATGTCTAAAGATAAAGCTGATTTTAGAGTATGTGAAGATCAAATTTCCAAGTATGACAAAAAGAAAAATTTGATCGCTGAGTATTGCATTACGATCGTGGATGACTATTCCTTTAGAGGCAAAATACAATCTATAGCTGAAATCCGCTTTATGCAAATAAGAAATTCAAGGCTAGTACAAGATCTCCCTCAGCTCCTACTGCTAAGTTATTAAGCAGCAAAGTTAATATAGGAAAAATAAAGTTCAGTGAACACAAACCATTAGATTGATGGCACTGTAATCAGAAATGCATTTTTTCAGTAGGATGCTACCAGTATATGAAGATGAAGTTCTGTATCTTTGCTCTCTCCTTCGACACATATATCTTGTCTAAACTATTGCTTCTTCATCATCAGAATTTCTATAGAGAAAATACTCTGCATGCATGATTAAATCAGCAAGTCTCTCTCTCATAAATATCTTGAGTTGTCTTGTTATGGAAGTATTTCCTTTTAAGGAATCATCTATCTTAATCAGAACTGTGCTTTTTAATCTCATTCCAGATCAGAAAAATAGGTTTCCACTTCCTGTATTACATGTCTGCATTCACTTCTCAGTAACATGAAATGTAGAGAACTGTTTAAAAATCTAACGAGTCTGAAAGAGATATTTTTTAGCAAAAGCTGTAATTTGAATGAAATTTCTGACACACATGGTTGTCCAGAATACATATTCCTAATACCAACCTATTGGAGCAGCTCCATATAAAAAAGAAGTGACATAATATATTTTATATAACATATAATATAGATTATGAACTTTTTTACAGAATTTAATAAAACACTTGGCAATGCTCTCTGCCATACTTAAACCAGCAAGTGATGAGTCACAGTGATAAGAAGAAATGGAGAAAGTGTGATTCCTTTGTGAGACAACTTTTTGTAATTAAAATTACATTATTAAAATTATGCTTCATGAAACAGATTTTAGAGTTAGATTTCAATTCAACTGAAATTAAAAAAATTTGTAACTTCAGAAAAAAAGGTACTTTAAAATTTGAAATTAATAAGAATAATAAATAACTGTTTAGAAAAAAATCCAATATGGCCCTGCTTCTCAGCACAGCAATAAAAGGACAGGCTGTTTGCCAGTACATACACGACAATAGAAGCAGCAATATAAAATACACTTGCATGACATTTAAAGAGAAACAAACTAAAAAAAAAATGGACCTCAGGACTAAGATGCACTGCAGACTTCATAAATCTCTAATGCAACAGCAATACGCATTTCAGTGGAAAAGTGATTTGGCTTGCCTTTTTTTTTTAATTTTTTCTTTTTAAATTTTTTTTTTATGTTTGCTTTTCTGGTTGTCTTCTGATTAATATTTTTTGTACGCACTATGCCATGTTTCCTTTCAAGTACATGTTGTTGAAAATTCCTGAAAACATTCTGCAAAGAGAGAATATACTGACAGCCATGATGAATAAGCTTGGTAGCAAACAACACAACTGCATTTCCAAATATAGTGTCTGAGCTGGCTTAGAAAACATAATCATGCCAAAACTGGCACTGAGGGGTGTAAATGATCCATCTCCCCCCTCTAATACAGCTATCAAAGTGCAGTTATGTTGTGTCAGACTTTGAACCTATTTCTGCATCATACACAAATAAAGGAGCTATAAAATATTCCCCTTCTTGACTTACAGCTTGTTTACCTGTTCACCTAACAGTTATCTTTTAGAAGATATCCATGAGAAACTCTATACAAAAATTTCAAAAGTACTAAAGAGCATGTGTTTGGTTTTGATTGGATTTTTTTTTGTGTGGAGGTGTTTTATGGTTTGTTTTTTTAAAATACTTAAGAATTTATTCAAGAAAGCTAATATTTATGGTACTGAAGAACTTGGTATCATCACACCATACCATTTCTTTAGGGAAGTAATTCCAAGCTTAGATGATAAAATATAGATCTTTCCAAACAATCTTTCAGAAAAATTAGTTTAATCATTTACAAATATCCCCAGCTTTTCACATTCACATAACTGCCAAGGAGTTCACTGCAGCATTATGTAGAGCTGCAGTTAAGTTTGATAGAAAAAAGTCTATCATAAGAGACTATAAAGATACCTACCTCTCACTCATTGGGTAAAAATACAACCTTGTAACCTGCATTAGAAAACTGTGAATATAATGATTTGCTAAGCAAGGACCATATTAATTTTTAAGTATTTAACTATGTTAATACAAAACAATTTATCCCGCCTGATTTGGAATGTGAAAAGTCTGATTTATTTTCAGTTTACATCTCCCTTTCTTATCTGCATCTTTGCCAATGGTCTTAGAATCCCTGCAGTGTTCAGTTACCCTCCTCATCTCTTCCAGGACACCAAATTGCTTTTGCTTCCCTCCCCACATGACCCTACCATGCTGATTAACAAAGAGGCCAAGCAGATCAACTGTTCTCTACACAGCTTCTCCGGTAGCAAGTGGACCAACTTATGTTTGAGTTCTACCACTCTATCAGATTTGACTGAATTATGTCCAACAAGTTGATGGATGAAGCTGTTAAGAACTGACCAGAAGACAGAATTGACATGCCCCTATGAGCTTTATTTGTTTCAGCTATAACTTTTTAATTAACAGAGTAGTAAACCAGCTACTCAAAAATTCACTGGCCTTTTACAATAACAACCAAGTTAGCAATTCCCATGGCAAGACTTACCCATTCAAGTTTAACTTTGCTTCAAGGACTCAGTCTATTTCCAAGGCAGTATCTTAACATTGTAGCTTCTTCAACTCGGAACCTTGCAGATGCTAATTACATTATGTTCCCATTACCTAACAGTTCCCACCCCACGCATCATCTTGGCATATACTAGCACAGAAGGTGAGGGGTGCAGATTTAGAATCAGGATTAGAAGGACAGATACGGGTCGACAAGGGCAGACAAGGAGAAAACTAGGGGAATTCTCAAGCCATGCAAAGAGCACGGAGAGGTGAGTGTAGTAGGTGGTTGTGGGATATGTTCCTTGGCTGTTATCAAGAGGGAGGACAGATGAGTAGGATGCATACAAACCAGGCTTGCAATTTTTTTCCAGTTTGATTTTCTCAGACTAAGTCACTTTCCCCTCTACCTCAGAGTGGAAAATGTATCATCATCTTGTATAAACATATGTTGAACAGCCAAGGTCTTCAGGGACATTCTTAATGCTTACAGGCAATGGACAGGAGTTCTGCAAACTGTATGTAGGAGAACACAATTTTACACTTGATATGACTAGGCTTACGGGGGATGTGATCTTTGCTTCCACTGATAAAGGTTTTTTTCTCCTAAAACTGAATCCCATGACCATGGGTAAAAAGATAAATACGTTTTATAGCATAAAATCAAGAAGTGTAGGAACAGAGTGGGTGGAGGAAGAGATCTGTGATCTTTAAGAAAAATTCAGCTTATACATTTACAATGAACACAATGTTTGCTTGTGAAAACCACCTACATCATGTCACTTGGAAACCACATTAACACTCTCATCACTCCTGAAGTATTAATCTAGATTCTCCCACTAAAAAAATGACTAATTAGTCACTGATTCAATGCCTTTCCTCCCAGCTCTTGATTTCTCACCTTCTCTGTACTCCACCTTCTCTTCTTGCTATTACTTCTTGTCTCTCACTACTCCTCTTTCCTATTTCTTCCATTTCTTCATTTCCTCTATAAACTTACCACAAAAGCTCTATGAAATACAGTATCATTGCAGTGTACCATGCTTCTGTTCTTCTACTTAAGTTGTAAACACTATTGGAAGTGGGAACTCCTGTGATTACACAGTTCTTAACACAAGGTGGCCTTTTTAAACACAAGATCTAAAGTATTGCCATAATAATGATTACAATGCTGACAAAAATAACTGACAGAAAGCACCAATATGCTTAATGATAGAAAAGCCCATGCTGTTCCAACTTAGAACTGCATTCCACTTCAAATACAACATAATTATGTTTCTCATAACCTTAGCCATAACCTATAATAACTTCTTTCTTTAAGAGCGAGATATGATACACTGCTCCTTGTGGCAAAATACTGAACTCTAAATCAGTCCAACGCACAGTTCAACATAGAATGCCCTAGGTTCTTCTGCTCTCAAATGCCTGCACATTCATCCTGGTAGTTAAGAAACTATGAACTGTCTCATACAACATGCAGAAAGCATTCTTGACTTGATCAGATGAAAAACCTTAACATGGCAGTTCTTGTACCAGCAGCCCACATAAGCACACATTGTACAGGGAGAGAGAGATGCTGGCACAAACATATATTGGTTACACACTGCAGTTTTCTTACAGTTCATCTTATGAGGTCCTGCTTAACACTCCTTCCTTCTTTTCTATTGTCTGCTTGCCAAGTTCAAGACTCCACAAAGTACTCTTCCTAGGTCTTGATTAAAACAAGACTTAGCACATCCCCTAGTACTTCCCTGTCTGTGACAGGATAGTCACTAAAACTACTTTATGTACACCTTGGTATCAAAGATGCGACCAAGAACTAGGAACTTTTATCACCATTTTCAGTATTTTGCTTAGAGACAGACTAAGTGACAACAGTAAGAAAATCAGTCATTGCTGATGACTACAAAGGCATGAGTAAAATTCAGCAATATTATGTTAATAGAGATGCAGCAGAACAGTATGGCACTCACTACACTGCCACAAAGAGAACTAAGAGTAGAAGTTTAGTCCCTGTTCAGGACAGTTGATGTGCTTTGAAATTTTGAGTGCCTTGAATGCAACTAAAAACTTCAGGGTGATGGTATCAAAGCACACATCATTTAAACAGTAATTGTCTGTTGTAACCCAAAATGTACAGTTCACATGGATCAGCCCTCACAGCAACAGCTTCTTAGTCACTAAGAATCATATTTTTAAACATCAAAAGGGAAACAGCACCTCTTTAAAGGGGTGGAAAAACAACTTCTAATAGGAAATTAATCCATTTCTCCATGTGTTTCTGGTGAAAAAAAAAAAGTTTGGTTGTAATATGAGAAATATACATTCTCTAGGATGTACAGAAAAAAATGGATATATATTGGATCAATGTCATTATATATTACTGTCTCTTTCACATAACAGCTAGAGCAGAAAAAACTGAGTCTGATTGGAAAGCAAAAAAATTTCCTGGGTATCACTGTAATTGATTTTTTTTAAAGTCCTTTTTAAATTGCATTATAGTCAATGGCATAAATAATACAAAACTAGGCAATAACATACATTCCAATTAACTGGACTGTCTCCAAGGAAGAGATTTAAAGCTAAAGATACTTAAAGCCAAGGACTACTGTTTAATTGCAATAATAATTCCACCTAAGTGGAATGCCCTCAAGCAGCCTAGTAGCAATTGGGCCCACAATTATTTCTATTCACTGAAAATTTCTATGAGTTCTGTTTATTTTCTGTCTTAACACCTTTGCCTACCCTCTGCTTTCTATACATATTGCAACTTCAATATGATTTATTGTTGCCTGTGAGGCTGCTCCTTCCCAATCAGACAGTGACATAGGAGCGTCATAGTGACAACCCACATCTCCAACCATGGCACAAGCACCAGAACCTATAAAAGCAGTCTCCACAGTTTCTGGGACCTTTTAATGTAACTGATCCACAGGTGGAAGGTTCTTCTTCAGGCAGCTAGGTGATACAGATGTAACTGTACACCAGACACACTAAGCCCCTTTAATTCCAAAAGACTTCTTGCCCCCACAGTCTATACTATACTAAGTCTATACATACTAAGGTGGAGACAAAACATGTTGTAAATCTAACAAAAAGGAGGAAGGAATTACAATATCCACAGCACAGAACTAGCTTCTACAAGCTATAAGACCTGTGCTATGCTATGTGGCAGCACACCTGATTCTTGGCCTCAAAATAAGTTTCATTATACATTCATGTCTTGTAATAACTTAAATTGGCTCAATGTTTCAGTACCACTACTGGAACCAGAAAACAAAAACCACAAAAATACTTAAGGACCTGTATTTGGCCACTGAACTGCACTACCCAGTGAGCACAATTAAACTGTGCTTGAAGTTATAGGTATCTGAATTCAGCTACAGTTTTGTGTTGTTTTCTGGAATACCCTGTCCTTACAGAAGAGAATCTAAGCAGCTTTAAAATAACTGCTGTATTTTTCTCTAGCTAAAAGTGAAGCACAGCTGTTCATCAAGCTTCTGTCTGCAGCAAATTAACTCCCTAAAAGTGTACCCAATGGTGCTGCTGGCACTTCACCCCGACCAGCAGTGCCTATGATCACTGTCATCCCACAAGAAAACAAAGCACACACAAACAGCTCAGAAGTGTCTACTGAGTGCATAACTAATGCCACAACTTCCCAGCTGGAGCCAGAAACCACAGTACAAACAAGTGTGAACAAGGAAAAGGTAGCAGTATGAAGAACTGCAGTGGGCATTTACCTGCCTTTTCTTAACCTTTCTAGGACATGTGGCAGTATCCATAGCGGTAACATGCATGCTGTGAGATGGTATCATGCATCTTGTACAATCCTGAAAGACACCAGACAGGTCATTTTGAAAAAGGATTGAGTTCATGGTAGCAGGGAAGAAAAAAGAAGTTTCGAATGGTACTCCACCTCCATGAGAGTATGCTGCACTTTTTCACATCTACATAGCACATCTGCCTGCATTCCTGATCTGGGTGTGGAGAGACATCAACTAGCACTACATACATATATATATATACATATATATATAATACAAAATAAAATAAAATCACTGATCATTCTTGGAAATAATGAATAACATTACTATTATTCATTACACATGGAGCCATGTGAAGTCTGAGGAAATATGTGCTCTTAGTTCTATCATAGTGTAGTACAAGGGTTACAACCATTTAAGTTGTAGCAGCACACAGATTTACTGCAATGCAAGCGATACAAAGAGCACCACCGGAGTTTTCTCTTAATAGCTCAAAGAAAAAAAAAATCTTTCCCAATAAAATTATTTCAGACCTGCCTTGTAGCAGGTGCTAATGATTAGGAACTTTTTTGTTGAGGAAACAGCACTGAATAGATCCCAGCCCTCAAGCCCAGTTTTGATTAACACTTCAAGACACTGTAATTTGAGCATCCTTGAAAGCACCCATAGCATACCAAACACTTAGTATTTCTAAATCACCAAAGAATACTATTTTGAGAGTTTAGAAAGTAGCTTCTTACAACATTTAAGTGTTATGTGCATTGTAAAAAAAAAAAATAATTAAGAAGTGAATGTCTGATAAATGATGTAATTGAAGGCTTAGTAACACTTGGAAAACCTTAGAAACCCACTTGGCCTTAAGTCCACTTCCCATCTGGTGGTTAAAATGTGACTGTTCTCAAAAGCAAGGCTTGGAGTTTCAGGGGAAATATTAGCAGTCTTCTGATCTTTTAATTTTAGACCTTGAAAATGAAGGAGCTGGTTCCCTCAAGCCCCTTTTTAATTTTTGGCACTCATAGTTGGCAACTGGAGCCCCCAGAGTCTCCTTCATATTTACTCAAACTACTGACATTGCAGAAGTTTGAAATAGGGTAGCTTATAACACAGGCATTTACTAGGCTGTCAGGTACAAGAAAGATGCAGCAATAGTAAGTATTACTTGGCTTCACCCTTGAGTTTTGAAATATTTGATAAAATAATAACCAAAATATAAACAAACCACAAGGTACTGTAAACTATCATCAGCTTCTCAGAAATCTTAATCCTCCCAATTCTGAATAACTATGGTAGAACTACTTGGTAGATCATTTATTTTGTAGATTTGCAAGTGTCAAAACAAACTAAAGCAGAAATATTTTGAGCATTTTAGCAAATCCATTACAGAGCAAATGCATTGCACTCTCTTGTACCAGAACACATCCAGGATGACCACTCCAAATCTGAAAAAAGCCTTCTTCAGTTTTAAGGGAGAAAGACTGCACAGTATCTTTTCACAAGATTACTGCCTGAAATATACTAATGCACTGTTAACACGTGCTGAAAATCAGATTTTTTACCCTGCCTTACTTCCATGCAAACCACTAACAGTGTCATTAGCATATCTGTCTAACTGCCAGGCAGACCATGTGCCAAAACCAAGAGTAGGACTGACCAGACCCTAGAAGCAATATTCTTAAATTAGTTCCTTAGTTAAGGAACTACAACCATTTATACAGTCCCCCTACAAAGCTCCAACTCCTCCAAACTGAGACTTCAATGTTCTTATTCCTAGCTACCTGCATCCTGTTTTCCTGGGGGCTCTCTCATTTGCCTCAGATTCAGTGGTTTGGACTTCCAGCAGTCCCAGGCTGCTGGAGACCCACTACCTTTCAATCTCATCTTAAACATGCATGGCTTTCTGTGCTATATGAAGAAGACACAGCTCTAGAAGCAGCTTTAAAACCTGCTGCCACAGCTAGAGCCCTGCTTGTTTCACCAGGAACACTGCCATCTCTTCTTCTGCAGTAAAGGACCATGAACTGTACATTGCAATAGCCACCAAAGCCACAGCTGAAACACTTGCAAGAATTAAGTTCTATCCATCAGCCCAGAATGAAAATTTGTTCCTATGCAATATAAGCTCAAGAACAAAGGAGCAAGCAGCAGCATGAATCCTGGCATGGGTGGCTGATACTGTTAATACTCTGCTTCCCAGTTCTTCCCTAGCTGAGCTTCCCACTTCCACAGATAGTACCACTATCTACTAGTCTGGCAAATTTCTAGATGGAGATGACTTCTACTCTGATCAGCTCTTCATTATGGAACAGAAAGGACAGAAATTAATATGAACACCATGAGTATTATCACAGAGAAGCCTCTCCTGATATCTTGCTGCAGGTGGTAGTGGTAAATGTCTCTTCACCAAAGAAAAATGCATTCTGGGAACAGCAGTGCTTTCCAAAACTAGACTGCCCATGTCCTTAGGCCAAACTGTCACATACTGTCACAGTGAAAGTCTGCAGAAATGTGCTCAGACCAGCTTTTTGTTATTAACCTGATCTGGCATTTCTGAGCATTTTCTAGAAAAGATTAAGTATCCTTAAAAAAGGTAAAATCTTACTCAAAGTTGCATAGATTTTTTGCTTTCTTCGAGCACAATAGTAAAACCCTGATAAAACAAATCAAAGCTGCATCACTACACTAACTTCCCACCTTCAAAGTAGGCATACACTGTTCCTTTAAGATGATGACCTCCATTCACTAGAGACTGCAAAGTTTTTCTCTGCACTATAGCTCCAAACCACTTGCAAAGACCAGCTACAAGACGCTACAAAATAAAGCAAGCAGTTACCACATCAGGCTGTCATTTCATTTTAGTCTTCTAAATGCCCAAACTCAAAGTGCAATGGGACAGTTTTTTTATATTTGGGCATGGATTCAAAGATTAAATAAGCCAGAGAAACAGGCTGTACAAGCCAGGCATCCTACAGTGACAGAAGGAAATCAGAACATTGTTTGTCATTGTCTCAAAAGCAGGGATTCTGTTTTTTTAATACAGCACTCAGAAATGCAAAAATTGTAATTTCATGAACTCTTACAGAGCTCACTATTATTCCCAAGCATCAGCTGGGAACAAAGTGAGAAACAACTGCTTGAATGCTGACTTTTACAAAAAGGGGAAGAGAACAGATACCAATCTAGACCTGATAACCACACAAAACCCCAACAGTCATTTTCCACAACTCTAAGCTTTACAGTTATATCAGCTTCTTCACTGTATCAGCACACAAAGCCTCTCAATTTGGTCTGACAACACCCATTTTACTTGCTTCTGACTGACAGAATCAGGTGCAGCATACTCCAGAGGGAATGGATGCTTCTCTATTTTAGGAAGAGTTATTATATTAATATGCTGTCAATGCAACTCTGCTCAGCAAAGTTGCAAAGCAAAGACTAAGCATTGCTGCTGGTCATCCAAAGTAGACAGCCATTATTTTTTTTTTGCTAGCCAACCCTAACTATTCTCTATGTCTAAAAATACTACTCCAGCACACAAAGTTCCTGAAGGAAAGAAAGTAATCCATACACAGCTTAGGTTGCTGCTCAGACCCACTTTATTTGGAGAAGGCAGCTTCCAAAGAAAAGATTACCCAGTTGTGAGATCATACATACATATACAACAGCCTTCAAACATTAAGACATACCCAGACCCAGGCAGATTTATCCTCCACACTGAGCAGTAGGAGTTATAAAAGTGCTGCTGCTGCTTACACAGGTTAGCAGTGGAGTACCACAGAAAGACAGGTGAAATGTGTACGTCCCAACAAGTTCCTGAATCCTAGCAGCTCTAACCATGTCATCTGAAAGCTCACAAAACAACAGGCTGCCACAGAGCATTTACTCAGAAGGCTGTGAGCCTATTTTGAAAGCTCAGTTTATGTAAAAATCCCTGAACACAGGACAAGCGGGTCACAGGTTTTTAGATACACACCAGTAGCTACTCCCTAGTAACACATTCAATAAAAAAAATATATGTAGGTGTATTAAATAAAAGCTTTTGTATCAAGGGTTCAATTGGTAGAACTTAGTATTTTTGCCTGTAAATAGGTACATGGCATCTGCAAAGACTGGAAGATCTAAACATTTGATCACTGGTCTTGAAGAATTAAGAAGCCCAAATTTGTGAATGTTTATTTCAACCTCTACCCCATTCCATCAACAACCAATGGAAGAGCATACTGGCAACAATTCATTACATCCCAGCAAAAGTCTGGAAAAGTAATTTTAAAAACAAAGTAAGCTGTAATGCCTGTCAAAGCACTAAACCAGAAACATTTTGACAAACACTGAAATGTTGCCTGGACTGGTATTAAAAATATAACAAACTCATTCATATGCCTAAACAGAACACTTATGCATAACAGAACACTTATGCATTTAGGTGAAAGTTTTCAGAACAAAGTATCTTGTATTTAAAAAAAAAAAAATAAAAAAATAAAAGGATAAGGATAAAGGGTAAGTCAGTATTCACCACACTGGGCATCTGTTCTTGGTTTCACAAAATATGCTCTGGTGTCCTACCACTTCATCTCTTCTAAGAGCATGCAATTGAAAACTGAAGGATGTAAAGAAAGTTATTTTGCTACTACTCCCTCATTTTCTAGAGCTGTAAACAGGTGGGACTTTCAAAGATCACCTCCTCCAAGCGCAGGAATGTTCTATTCCAGTATGCAGGATGTTAAGCAGAGGTGGCAGGAGGCCTGAGTGAATGAATAAAATGGCAAAACTCAAAGAAACAGAGGAGGTGCAAGCATGGACAGGGGACTCAGGAGGAAGTAAGGAAGGAGGTCAATAGAACTTCCTCCCTGGACTTCTGGAGGGCAAACTTTGATAAGTTTAGGAGATTGGTTGGTGGTATCCCCTGGGATACAGTCCTCAAGGACAAAGGAGTCCAGGAAGGCTGCACAATCCTCAAGAGGGAAATCCTTAAGACACAAGAACAAAGTGTACCTGTGCATCTTAAAACGAGCTGGTGTGGTACAAGACCAGCCTGGCTGAACAAGGAGCTTTGGGCAGACCTGAGGAAAAAAAGGGAAGTCTATCGGCTATGGAAGGAAGGTCAGGAAACTTGGGAAGATTACAAAGTTACTGCAAATATATGTAGGAAGAAAATCAGAGAGGCCAAAGCTCAGCTTGAATTAAATCTGACCAATATCATTAAAGATAATAGTGTTTCTATAAATATATAAATAGCAAAACAAGAGCTATGGAGAATCTCCCCCCCCTACTTGACCTGGGAGGGAAACTTGCGACTGAAGACATGGAAAAGGCCGAACCGAGTGCTCATTTTGCCTCAGTCTTTGTCAATGCCAATTGCTCCCTGAGGGTACAGCTCCCTGAACTGGAAAACCAAGATGGGGAGCAGAATGAGGCCCCCACAGTCCAGGAGGAACTGATCAGTGCCCTGTTGTGCACAGGTCTATGGGACCAGATGGGATCCACCTGAGGGTACTGAAGGAGCTGGCAGAAGTGCTCACCAAGCCACTCTCCAGTATTTATCAACAGTCCTGGCAAACTGGGGATGTCCCAATAGATTGGAAACTGGCGAAGGTAATGCCCATATACAAGAAGGGCAGAAAGGATGATCTGGGGAACTACAGACCTGTCAGTTTGACCTTGATGCCAGGAAAGGTTATGGAGCAGGTCACCCTGAGTACCCTCACAGGGTACATACAACACAACCAGGTGATCAGGGCATGGGTTTACAAAAGGTAGGTCCTGTCTATCCTGATCTTGTACAACAAGGTGAGTTGCCCAGTGGATAAGGGAAGAGCTAGGGACATTGTCTATCTGGATTTTAGTAAAGCTTTTGAAACTGTCTCTGACAGCATTCTTCTTCAGAAACTTATAGCACTTGGCTGGGATAAATACACCCTGTATTGGATAAAAAATTAGCTGTAAAGAGTGATAGTAAATGGAACTAAATCTGGTTGGTGACCAGTCACAAGTGGTGTCTCCCAGGGTTCAGTGCTGGGGCCTCTTTAGTATCTTCATTAATGATTTGGATGAGGGGATTGAGTGTACCCTCAGTAAATTTGCAGATGACACCAAATGAGGTGGCTGTGTCAATCTGCTGGAGGATAGGGAAGCCTTACAGTGGGACCTGGACAGGTGAGACCAATGAGCCAAGGTTAATTGTACCTGGTCTAACAAGGCCAAATGCTAGGCCTTATACCTGGGTCATAACAATCCCATGGTAAACTACAGGCTTGGGGAAGTGTGGTTAGAAAGCTGTAAGTTGGAAAGGGACCTGGGGGGTTTGGTTGATAGTCAACTTAATACGAGTCAACAGTGTGTGCAAGTGTCCAAGAAGGCCAATGGCATCCTGGCTTGTATTAGGAACACTGTGGCCAGCAGGAAGAGGGAGGTGATCATCCCTCTGTACTTGGCTCTGGTGAGGCTTTATCTTGAGTACTGTGTTCAGTTCTGGGCACCTCACTATAAGAGGGACACAGAAGTGCAACAAAGCTCATTCAGGGCCTGGAGCACAAGTCCTGTGAGGAGCAGCTGAGGGAGCTGGGGTTGTTTAGTCTGGAGAAGAGGAGGCTGAGAGGAGACATTAGAGCTCTCTTCAGCTACCTCAAGGGAGGTTGGAGTGAGGAGGGAAACAGCCTCTTCTCCAGCTACAGTCTCAGAAACATGTCTGTTGCTTAATGTCTACCTTATGTAGCACTTAGATGTGGCCAGCTTCAGGGCACGTAACACCTCTGCATGAACTCACTGCAGATAAAGCTGATCTGAAGCACAGAAATTCACATCTCAGCATGCTTCAGCCCAGGCTGGAGTCCTTCCTACAGCTGACAGGTCTGCTGCTCTAGCCAGGTCACAGATCCCAGAACTGAAATGCAAGACTGTGGTTCTAAGTCTTTCTTACTTCAAAAAAAGAAAAAGCATTAGCAGACTTGCTGAACAGTATGAGAAGTGGTAAAGGATAGACAGGGATAGATGGCACAAATGGAATAATGGTGGAGGAGATGCAGGAAAGAGCCAATGTAGGGCAGGGTAGCTAAAAACAGCAAAAGGAACCAAAGAAGGTTACAGCAGAAGGGCAAGAATGCAAAGCAATGTTAAAACACTTTTGGACCCTGAACTTGCCTTTTAATTACTACAACACAAATGCATGACTAAAGCCAGAGAACACTAATGGGGCGATGTCACAATGACAAACTCTTAGTGCACTTTATATAGATTTGAGAGGTCTTCTTTCATATTTTGTACTTAGTAGTCTTGGTTAAAAGATTATTAAACATCCAAAAACAGGCCTGCAAAGCTGAAGTGTCTCTAATAAGGCAGATGGAGAAGGATGGTCAGAATTAAATTAATAATCCCCTGTTTGCTATAAAAAGCTATACCATTACAAGTTTGCCAGCATTAGCATAAACTTAAAGCATCTGGCCAGGAAGGCCAAACCACTGCTGCATATACTGTACACAACTAGCCTGCAGGGAACAAATTTTATTAATCCTGTTTTGGTTTTAGGTTAAAGAAAGAATGATGGCATGTAAATATTACTGTGATACTGGGAAGGAGCCACTCCATAAAATAATATCAAAAGAAATTACTAAAACCAGCTAAATATTTATTTGATGCACTTATAAAGGCCACCAACTCCGACAAATTTAGTTAATTGTTGGGAAGCAGCTTCCAAAGACATTTAGTCTTATAATTAGAAACAGAGAAAACATCTTGACCATATTCTGACTTGGGATGCTCAAGATGCTGCAAGATCTACTGAAATGAACAAACAAACAAGAAAGTACAACAGTTTGACATTTATTCCCCACCCTCATTGCAGCTGAACCTAGTTATACATTAAATACAGGACTGTGTTATAAATTAAATACAAGCTTCTAGTAAGAAATTATTAATTTGAAAGTAACACAAAATGCTAAAAAGAAAAAAAAAGGCTACATTCAAGACAACCTCCCAAAGAAAAGTATGTATTTCATAATTATTAGCTTGCTAATTCTCAACTATTGTATTAATAAACTTGAGGATTGTTCCCATGTCCCCCTGCCTTCCATTAAAGCTTTCTTAGGCAGGAGAAATGTTTCTTACTATAAACACTTCTCTGATCTTCTTGAGAAAATAGTTTACAAGCTGCCCCACAGGAAACAAGTCCTTTTTAATGATTAATAGCCCCCTTGCCTCTCCTTTAAACCAACTCCTCAGACAACTCTTTGGCCAGAACAAAAATACATACACTTTGCAGAAAAGAAACAATAAGCAGACTGTTAAATGCTACCACTCTGTCAACCTATTTCTGTAATTTAATTTCTTTGGTTGAGTTTTTAGCTCCTCCTGAAGACTCCCACAGACTTTTTTTTTTTTTTTACCTACAAGTTCCTTTTGAACCACGTACTAGCGAAAAAACCTAATGTACTGGTTTTATTTGAATGTTTGCAAATATTTTGCTTCTTCAGAAAATATTAATCTCACTTTATGAAATATAATTCTTAATTGAAAATGAAGCAAGTCACACTGGTTGATTTAGTGTCATCAGCACAGAGCTAACACAAGAGCGGAGGCCTCCAACCCCCCCTTGATGCTTAAACCACGGGGCTCGTGATGTCTCATCTAACAACCACTGAATAATGACATTCTGGTAGCAAAGATACAGATCTCCCAAGATCTCCAGCACCCTGGAAGTGCCACATTCTATCAAAGATAAACCACTAAAACACTCATTTGCTGAAAACTACCCAATACTTCAGTTTAGCTGAATAATCACCATCACTATGAAAAAATGTTACACTACACACAGTAGATATACCTAAAATAGTTACATTTATTACAATAAAAATATCATTAAGATGGGCATTTTACTATGCAGAAAGACATTTGTGATTTAGTTTAAAATAATCTACAAAATTTAAACTAGAAATTTATTTCAAGACTCAGATCTGACTTCAGAGTACAGACCAAGCCATCTCTATCTGGGAACAGTAACATACAGATTACAAATTATTTCAGGGTTTGTGGTCTTTCTTCCCCATAGATTCGAAGTCTATTTCTAGGCACACCATGTCATGTAAGTATTTTCAACTGCACTTCAACATAAACGTCAATTCGGCTTGCTAAACTTAACTGAAAGCCCTACTAAAGCACAAGCTGGCATGCTTGAACATCTAAGGTATTAAATTACTTAACTGAGCAAAAATATCTGGAAACACCCTGGCCGCCTTTGTGCTCCAACAAGCTGTACACTGGTTTACTATTTTATACCAAGAACCAAAAACTGGACATGAATGAGAATGCTACAGCTGTTAACTCACCTACAAAGTATTATGTTTCACTTTTTAGTCACGAGCTTACAATAAACCGGAGCAGAAAACACTTGTGAGGCATTAAGATAACTTTAGTAGTAATATCCATAGAACAAATCTGTCACCTGAAAAGATGGGTGCTCACGTGCTCTGAGAAAGGAGAAAGGCAATTTGCTTTCAACTTTATCTCAGAAGCAAGGGTCCAAGGACAAGTCTCTCCAAAACAACAGATAGCAAAGCTTGGGAGACCAGCCCTGATCTAAGCTGTGAGGGACAACTTCCAAAAAGAACTGGGCTTGCCATGACAGCTAAATATTGCTTTTGGGTTAAAACCTAAATGCTTTAAGTTAAAATTTAAACTTTAAATTAAATGCACTTTAAATTAAAAAATTAGGAAGTTGCTAAGAATTGAAAGCAAGTGCAGAGCATAGCGTCAGCTTAAGCAACTCTAAACAAGTGTTGTTGGGTAGGAAGAAAGATGAGGAAACGTTCACGAGAAGTTCCATATCAGCAGCTGGTATAGTAACAGGAGGAGTCTGAAACACCTCGCTGTGTCAGGAGTAACACCCCTGTAGACAGTTTAAATTATTTTTGCCCTCAATTTAAGACCCTTCTCTTTTTCCTCCAAAGGTCGAATCCTTTTACTAAAGTAGGTTGCACTCTAAGTGACAAATAGAGAGAAACCAGAGCACTCTTTTCCTGCCAGAGACTCTCAGGAGCCACATACCAGCAGATCGCTCCTGAGCCAGACCCCGAAAGCGGGAGGCACGGGAGGCTCTTTGGATAGCCCAGGAAGTAGGAGTAGGGAGTATCCAAAATGTGTCACACATAGAAAAAGGAATTACATCACAGGAAAAGCAGTTTTAAGCCATTAGTTTTACTCTGGTTTCTGATCAGCCTCTCGGGGACGGGGCGGGAGAGGGGGGCGGAATGGGACAAGGCAAAGGAGTGTGAAGACGCGAATGTCAGCGCCTCGTTCGCTCTCAACCCGCGCAGAGCGGGGGGAAACGAGACCGACCCGCCTGCGGCGGAGCAGCAGACCGAGCCGGTGGCGGCCCGTGCAGCGCACGCCATCCGCCTCCGCCGAGGGAGAGCGAAACAACAGGGCGAGCGAGCGAGCGCCTGGCCCCGCTGCCCCCGGGCTGCAGCTCCCGAGGAATAGCCGGGCCGGACCGGACCGGGCGGGGGCAGCACCGCACGCGGAGGGGCGCGGCGCGTGGGCGCCCCGCGCGAGGGGTAACGGCGGCCCAGCCCGGCCCGGCCCGCCGGGAGCAGGGGGAGGCCGCAGGGAAAAGGAGGGGGCGGAGAGGCCTGGACCCGCGGGGCGAGCCCGGAGGCGGTGGGAGGAGGCGGTATCCGGGAAGAAGGGAGGCGGCGGGGCCGGCCGCGAAGGGGCGAGGCCCCCGGGAGGGCTGAGAAGAAGGGCCCGGGCCCCGCCGGGTCGCGGGAGGGAGACCTGACGGAGGGGCTGGCAGCTCAGGCGGGAGAGGGGCCCTCGGGCAAGGCCCCGCCTTACCTCCCGCGCGGCGGCAGCTCCTGCCTCGCCTGCTGGGAGCGGCACGGAGCCCCCGACCCTCACGCCAGACGCCGCTGCCCGCGGGTGGGGAGGCGGCAGCCAAGCTCGCCCCAGCCCCGCACTCCCGGCACAGCCCCGCCCTCTCCTTCTCCCCGCTGCCGCCATTGGTCCAGAGGCATCCAGCCGGAAGACCCCGCCCCCCCAGCGCTCCTGGTGGCCAATCCCCAGCACCCACCCCTTCCCCTTCGCTACCGATCTTAAAAAAGGGCGTGGCCCCTCCCCCATTGGCGGAGGGGAGGGACCATCCATGCCTGAGGCTTCCTACTGGCTTTCCCGCCGTGCAATCTTCTCCCTCCGGCTTTCCGATTGGTCCATTCCCAGGCTGCGGGACCACGTCGCCCGCCTGCTTCCCGCACTTGGCAGGCGCTGTAGGCCCAGGGATTGGCCGGGGGACGGGCAGGGGGGCGGGGCTTGGCACTCCCCATTGGCCGCTGGGCGGGAGGGGCGAGACTCGTGAGACGCCGACGTGATGACGCAGCGAGCAGCCTGGCCTGGTTCCCAAGATGGCGGCGCGCAGAGCGCGGAGGCTCCGCTGTCGTTAGAGGCTCCGCGCCCCACTGGGGTTCCCTCTCCCGCGTGTGTCCTGTGAGTGCGCCCGCGCCTGCGTGGGGCTGCGGGGCTCTGGTGGAGGGGGCCTCCCAGGCCACCTGCCCGCCAGAGCCGGCGTCTGGGGGAGCGGGGAAGCGAGCGAGCGGGGAGGCCGGGCGGGGAGCGAGCGCCTCCCCGGGCACCGGCAGCTTCGTCTGCGGAGGGCGGGCGGGCCGGGTCTGGGAGGAGCTGGGCGCTCGGTCGGGTGGTTCGTGTAAGGCGGGATGTAAAAAAAGACGGGATCGAGCTGCTGAAATGCCCTCCGTAATAATGGGGCATTAAAAAAAGGTAGAAGAATTCTTCTATTATTGTGTTCGGTCGTTATGTTTTGCATTGGGATGCTTGAGGTGTGGTGCGTTTAGGGTATTTTCAGGTTAGTGGTTTTTATTCTTCATTGATCAAAAACTCTGAGGCTACTTAAAGAAGCAGGTATCCTCGCTTCAGGCGATTTTGGCGTTAAGTTTGAAACTGGCTAGAGCTTTAGGAAGCAAAATAACGTGTTGAAGAGCTGTAATAATTCTAAAAAATATATACTTTCTTAGTAAATATGATGGGAATGTGTGGTTGTGGCACAGCGCTGTTTTGTTGGCCCTGGGAAGAGTTCTAAGGAGCTCCTCACTTATTTGTGACAATTTGGATTGGTCTGTCAGTGGTACCATTAGTTGTGAAGGTTCTTCCAAAATCAACGTGGAACAAAGATGGTTTCCTTTTTTTTTTTTTTCTGAAATGGAGAAGCTGTGCCAAGGTGAGTGAGAAGCTGATTGCAGGCATCATTTAACTGGCACTTCATGTGAGCAGGTTTCTGTTTTCAGAAGGGAAACATCTGGAAAATCAACAGCTTAATTTTAAGTGTTTTAAGCTCGGATCTTTCTCTGACTGTTTTGCTTCGAGCAAATATATTGCATCATACACTAATCACCGTTTGTTAGGCAAACCTTTGCAGGTCACTGCAGCAATTTGCACATAGTATCTGTAGTTTATTGAATTACAGTAGGAGTAGTTTTGTGTCTGAAAGAAATACACAGCAAACCAGTCTATTAAGTTCTCTCTTTAAACTGAGAGGTGAGATTACTGAGCTTAACTCAAACACCAGAAAGTTACCTGCAGAGCTCTGTGATGTAAATATACATATGCTAAGTGCTGGTCAGTGCAGGAAAATAGCACACTCCTGGAGTGTAATCAGCTGTTTTGGGGAAAACTTTACTTACAGCCTCAAATCGCTTGTTTTAATCTTGGTGTGTGAAAGAATGCTGCCTCTGGTACCTTTTTTCTTCAAGTAGTAGATGTACAGACTTCTTAACAAACTATTTTGCCAAGTGGTTGCTGCTGTCTTACCACCCAGGGATATTTGGGAGACCAGTGGCATATTTCAGTTGCCTAATGAACGTGTTTCTTAGTTATGAATAGCAATTTGATCTTTCCCCCACCCCATCCCCTCTCCCCCTCCCAACTATCCATATCTTGCCTTTAAGTCACTGAGTAGTTTTCCCTTATTTTGTTGGACTAAGTAGGTGAAAGTTGTTCTTCTAAAAAGTTGCAGATGTTGATAATTCATTCTTGAAGTTTCTTTATTAAACAGCTAATAGCAAATATAAGATGTCTTTTTCTTTTAATTTAATTTGCAGTGTATGGGGAAGATAAGGGCAAGGTTAGATATTACTTGTCTTTGAGTGTGGAAAAAAGATGCTTCAAATGAGCAATGTTAAATGTTATTCCCCTTTACTCATCTTTGAATTGGGGCAGGGGGGAAGTCCCCTCCGTTTATAACAAAAATCCCCTTTTCTTTTCTTGAAGGTTCTGAAGCTACTATCTGAAGACTTCCTTTTTGAAAACTTAAAAAGTAAGAGCAATTCTGATTTAATAAATGAAGGAGAACAAAGAAAATTCCAGCCCTTCTGTGAACTTGGCAAACCTGGACCATACAAAGCCATGTTGGTACTGGGATAAGAAAGACTTGGCACATACCCCATCGCAGCTGGAAGGGCTCGATCCCGCTACCGAGGCACGATACCGCAGGGAGGGGGCCAGATTCATATTCGATGTGGGAACACGTTTAGGGCTGTATCCTTTCAATTCCTGTTGGTATGAAATGTCTCTATGAATGGGGATTTTCAGAATAAAATATACAAGAAATGGCATTATGTGCTTTGTTAGCCGTTCAAATGTTTCTTAATCATTAATCAAAAGTCTGTTTGAGCTTGCTTGCCTTTTTAATCCGTTCTTTAGGTAAACAAGGTTTTAGGTGAACCCCTGTGACAGTAGAGAAGGTGATACAGGCTTGCCAATTAAGAATAACTTTTGGCAGCTATCAGACTTGGTCTCTTACTACATGAATCTATTTAATATATCAAATTCTGAATTTTCATTCACTTTTTAACATATTTTGCATCTGAAGCTTCTAACCTCTGCCTTCCCACTCTTCAGGGATTTTTTGGGGGTGGTGATTTGTGTGCTGGTGTTTTTAAGTTCAGATTTACAACTATATATATTGGGATTTACAAGTATATATGAAGTTGTCTCCACTGTCCTCTATGAGAGAGTCTTCTCTTATAGGCTGCTGCTTAAATTTTTTGTTCCTCTATTTCTATGCTTTGTTTAATCTCCTTAGTTACTTGTTTAATAAACATAGGGAAGATGAAATTTTACCCTTCTCCATAAAGAGTGGGGAACATGTTCAGATTTTATTTGCATTGTAGGTGTAAATAATTAGTAACTTCTCTCCACACCAGCACTTTAATGTGAAGTGATAATTGTTCTGTTCCTTCATGTACCTGTGGCTGGTTTTGGCCTTTTTTGAAGTAGGTATGGTTTAACATGAGGATGACCTTGCATGGATCCTGCTCTAAACATGATCGGGACTTTGCACATTTCCCATAAATGCTGTAGTTATCAGCTGCATCTGGGCTGAATTATACTATTTACACAGCCTTAAGGGGGTTAGTGGCCTGTTTTTCCTAAAGCTCCTGATTTACTTGCAGTGTTTCCCAACTTGTCACTGACCAGATGATTACTTGAGGTACTCGATACAGCTGAATGAATCTTCGTTTGTGCATGTTTTGTTTTAAATTTATTTTATGCCCTAGTTGAAAGTCCTTATTCTGTACCCCAGACATTATGATACTCTAGCTACTGGAATAATTTATTTCCATCGGTTTTATATGTTTCATTCCTTCAAACAATTCCCAAGATATGTAAGTATTTACAATATTCGTGACTTAATACACTGATTGCAGTAGACAAACTATTTGAAATTGTGACAAGTCACATGGTGTCCACCTCTTTGTATGATGAAAAATAAGCATTTTATCTTTTAATCATTGCTATTTAAAATACACTGGTTTTGCTTGCTTCTGTTCATACTTAAGAGCATATTACATTGGCATTGCAGTGTGTCTCGTTGATATTATATAGCACTCCTGTACTGGCTTAAAAAAAAAAAAAAGGTGTAGTACTATCTTAAAATTGCTTGACAGTCAATGCTGCAGCAGGACACATCCTGCTTTGAGTAGCTGACCTTGAGATACAGTTGTATAAAATGGGCAGTCCTCCAAATTACGTATTTTTCCTATGAGAAGATAAAAGTTTAAACTTAACACTATAAAAAACTAGCAATTAATATGCTTATTAAGTCTTTCCTGGGGAACTTCTGCAGAAATACTAATAAAAACTGCCAGTGCCTTTCTACAGATCTATGCTGTGTTGCTTGCCTACATGCAGACAAGTTCTTGCACTTTCTTTTTTAGGTGACAGGAGCCTGCTGTCTCTTTCTGGCAGGAAAAGTTGAAGAAACACCTAAGAAATGTAAAGATATAATTAAAACAGCTCGTAGCTTACTAAATGATGTACAGTTTGGACAGTTTGGAGATGATCCAAAGGTAAGAATACTTCTGTTTAAATTTGTTTAATCTTATTGTACTTCAGTAAAGTGACATACATTCATTAGAGCACTGGCTGATTTTCAGTTGTTCGAGGTTAAATTACATGGTCAGCATGCATTTATAATCCTTTTGGGGTAAGGTGATAGGTAACTATTAAAATAGGTAAAATATTATTCTTGCTAATACAAGTAGTTTTGGGAGCTTGCTGGGATAATTGTTTTTTAAAAAAAAAGTTAACATTTGATTTTATGTAAATTCTGATGTTATTTTGTAAGTTAAAATGAATCCGAGTTATTCCAATCATAGCTAGAAGTGACATCAAGACAGTCATATTTAACAGTCTTGGTGTCACCTTAGGAAGCAATTAATAGCTAATCTTAAATAAGATTGTATTGAGGAGTTCTGTGTTTAGAGTATTTGACTTAGCAAAACTTTGCTTCTCTCAAAATTTGCATATTGTAAATAGCAGAAGGATATGAAACTTGGGAAAGAAATATTATGAGAACTTCTCTTTTTTGTGTGATTTTTGGATATTTGACATTTTCATGTTGTATATCTGGTTCAGTTCTTTGGAGAATCTTTCTGTGAAGGAAAAAGTATTTTAGATGTCACATCCCCTTTCCTGCCTCAAATAAATGTGAAGAAGAAGTGTCTGGGTGTTGATGATGTGTTAAGCTGAAAGGATTTCTGTTCTTGGAGACAAAGTCTAATCAAGCAAAAACAGACAAACATGTTTGCCTGGAGATGCTCTGTAGTCATGCTTTATACCAGCATAATATATTTGTGAGCGAAAGGAGTAATATTGTGGGGCACCTTGTTATGTTCTCTAGGAAGAAGTGATGGTCCTTGAAAGAATCTTACTACAGACAATAAAGTTTGATTTGCAAGTGGAACATCCATACCAATTTCTTCTCAAGTATGCTAAACAACTCAAAGGTAAAATATTACAGGGTGAGCAAGTAATACTTTGTATTTATTTTCAGAACTTAATTTATATTAGCAGTGCAAGAGTGTTCTATTTCAAACTGTTTGTCCTTAGTAATAACTTTAGTTTTCAAAACTTTCCTGATTGTTTTTAGGAGACAAAAATAAAATTCAGAAGCTGGTTCAAATGGCATGGACGTTTGTCAATGACAGGTAAGATACCTCTTAAAACCAAAATAGTTACTGTAGCTTACTTTATTCTGAGATTAGATATTTCTTTAACAAATGTTACGTGTTTTCCTGATCATATTCATCAGCTTTTCTTTCCATTGTTACCATGATAGTTCCATTGAGCCCAGAATCTACAGTGGGTGTAGAGGTAGAACATTAAGACCTGCAGTTTTGTGGCGGTGATTTAATGGCTATGATTAATTTTAATTAAAAAAAAAAAAGGTAACTTTTTGAGAGGTCCAAACCAAATTATAGTTCTCCAGGATCAAAGCTGGCATCTTGTCCAATCTGAGATAAGTGGCACATTTGCACATTTTGAGAAAAGAAATCACTTCACAATTCTATCATGGGTTTTTTGTTTGTTTTTTTTGTTTTTTTGTTTGTTTTGTTTTTTGGTGGTTTTTTTGTTTCTTGTTTGCTTGTTTGTTTTTAAAGTGGTATTTTGTAAAATAGTTAGTAAACTAGCCATTAAATTGAGGAATAAACACAGTTTTTAGCACTAGATTTACAATTTCTTGAGTAATGGTTTTACAGTACAAGGACCACATCAATTAACAGGTGTTTCTATGTAGAAGCATTTTTCATTTGTCGTATGGTACTGGAAAACAAAGCAGCTTGATATGCTTTAGTCTTCTTAAGGACGATTCTACAGAGCTGGGCAAGTTAATTCACCAAGGATAGTTAAATGTAATTTTTACTGTAATTTTTCTGTAGCAAACCCTTAAGAAAATGTCTGTGTGGCCTGACTTTTGAGAAATGCTAAG
This sequence comes from Heliangelus exortis, assembly GCF_036169615.1. Classification (NCBI taxonomy): domain Eukaryota; kingdom Metazoa; phylum Chordata; class Aves; order Apodiformes; family Trochilidae; genus Heliangelus; species Heliangelus exortis. The sequence goes on along the minus strand of NC_092426.1, from coordinate 12,493,126 downwards.
CAGTTTACTTCTGTCATACCTGTAGTAGTATGACACCATTTAAAAAGGAAGTGCATTTTTATTCGTATGCCTAATTCGAAGTAGCCTGGTGTGAGTGCAAATTCTGTAGCTTTCACCTAAATTTTTAAGGCAATTTGAGCAAAAACTGCTTATTTGCTCAAATGGAATTGGATGTCAAGAGATTTTTACTTTAGCTGCTGTCATCCATCTTGCAGGCGATGATTTTACTGGCTTGACTGTCATTGTTGAATTTGTCAGAGAAAACGTGTGTTATGTATCTCTCAAACTATGAACACTACTGTACTTGGAATTAGATTGTGTTTAATAATGCAAGAGATCTAATAATTAAAATACACTTCAGGAAAACAGGAGTATGAAGTTGGAGTGATTGATTCAAACAATACTTATCTCTGTTCTTGAAAAGCTGTCTTGTGTGTAAGAGGCACCATATTAGAATTGTACTTGTATAAATAACTCTTGTTTGCACTACAGGCCTTTAAAATAGGGGGTTCAGCCACGTATGTTCCCCAAGTAGATTTCATGAGAGTAATGATAAGAAATATTTTTTTTAAGAGCTAGTTCATGTCTTTTTTACTGTTTGCTGCTGACCTGATTCTGCCAGTGTTATCCCGTTGGCCTTCAATTATGTATAGCCCACTGGTGAGAAAGTGGATTTAATCCACTGTCTGGACTACTGTTTTGATGCACTTAAGGTCGTAATTATGAATTCATCAGTCAGTTTGGAGAAACTTAACTGACTAGCTGTATCTAAAATATTTTAAGCAGATCCAATGTTACAGAATCTAAGAAAGAAAAAAAAATACATAATTTAAAATTAATCTAATGAAACAGCAACTTTTATTATGACAGGAATTTGCTCAGTTAATAATACCAGTAGTTTAGTATTAGCTTTTACAAAGGCTGTTCAAGAGGGAACATTTTACAACTTGATCTAAAACTTGCATTGTCCTTGACAAGATGTTTTACAAATTCATGTTGGCTGTTCTATGGGTTTTCTTTAATAATTATTTTGGTTTTATTGAAAAACATTTGGAAACTCTAAAATCCACGGGTGGTTATCATTCTCTGTGTAGCAACAAAGAAGAACACTGTAGTTAACACTGCAGGTGAGACTAGAGTGGAATGTAGGTGCCTATATAATGCTGTCTTGTCCTTCCTCTTCCACACCCATATAGTGTTAAGTTTGCTATGTTAAAACTCCAAACTTGATGTTCCTATGTAATGCAGTGCTTCTGTAGGCAAATGCACTCTGTATTATCTGTGTAAAAATACCTTGTTTCATGACAGTAGTAATGCAGAAACAGTTCAGCCTTCGAAACTCATTTGTTTAACAAGGTTCTTCATTAAAATGTTGACATGTGGGATTTTATACCCTGTTAATCGTAACTGTTGTATGTTCCAAATGTTTTACTTTGACAATCAGAATTATCTTCAGGGTTGTGTTTTGTTTTGGTTTGTTTTTTGTTTTTTTATTTTTTTTATATTCCAGTCTCTGCACTACACTGTCCCTGCAGTGGGAACCTGAGATCATAGCAGTTGCAGTGATGTACTTAGCAGGCCGTTTGTGTAAGTTTGAGATACAGGAATGGACATCAAAGCCAATGTACAGACGATGGTGGGAGCAGTTTGTCCAAGATGTTCCTGTTGATGTTCTGGAAGGTATGAAAAACACTTGCTGCAAAGAAAGAGAACTTCCTTTAACTGAGTGATCTAGGTTGTTGGTAAATGCAAATTTATTTCTGTCTGGGTTTTAGTCAAAATATATGTGTGGGGGGTATGTAACTCAGGGCACATGTGCTATGCCTTAACTGGGTTTTTAATTCAACTTTAAAGACTGGCTTATTCTGCAAGCATCTTTTGCTATCATGATTTATCTTCTGGTCAATATTTGCTTTAATGCTCGCCTAATTTATAAAGCAGTTAATTACTGCTAAGCTGTCGTGATGTTTTTTTTATTTATGTAATGATTTTACATCATTACATTTTAAATAAGCAGCTCTACAAACACTGGAACTAATGGAGCCTGGTTTCCAGTGGTTTTCTTATTGGTGGTTGACAACCCTTTAACCTAATTTCGCTTGGGTTGCTGTCACGTTTTATGGTGTATCATGACCAAGAAAGAGATTATGGATCATGAATGATTTTATGGGTGTGTATAAGTGAATTCTGGTAGGGAATGAATTGCAGATCTTTTACATCAATATAAATATCTTGGTACTATTCCCTGTATGTGAATATATTGTTCATACATACCTGCCACATGTCCTCCTGAGAAAACCCCAGGAAGTTCATAAAGTGAAGCAGGACCTCTCTTGACTCATGTTAAGTAAATTGTGGTTATGTGGCCACTAATTATTCTTTATTGACATTTTCACTGTTACAAATGTCTGGCTAAGCATACTTCTAGATCCATAAGTTGTTTAGAAACCTTCTTTAAAAATTGGTGTTTGTCACAATCTGTTGTTTGGCTCTAAGGAATTTCTAAATGAAACAGTAAGTGTTGCTGTTCAGGAGGTTTAAATTTTTTGTTGCTTTTAGAACTTTTGGGTGAATACTTAAGAGTTCCAGTGCTTTCTTAAATGGCTCCTTGCTCTCTGTATCATGGCTTTTTTAGAGTTGCCTCAGTTTCAGATAGATCTGTGTGGAATCCCTGCCAAAAAGCATCATAGAATGGGAGTCTCTCTGGTTTCTGCTGCTGCTCCCTGAAAGAACTCATTTAACTTTTTCTAGAAAAGCTTTGGTTTTCCCTGGGTGCTGGTTTTACATCTGATTAACAGTTGGTCCTATATGTTTTCTGACAGAACTGTGGTTCCTAACATGTTAGATGAAGAATTTAGATCTAGCTTCTTAGTTTCCTGAAGCTCTTTTGACAGCCTAACTATATGTATATGCTTTTACATATAATCTTCCTTAATTTGCTTTGTACTGTTTACTGTCCAAATACTCTAGTTTTCCAAATACACAATAGTAACATACCATAAATTAATACCAAGACACTTTGTTCTTCTTCTGGAAGATGTGCATATACATCTACATACCGTTTAGCATAGTCAGAAAAAAACTCAGAAATGCAAATATAAATTGAAAAAAAATTTAAATCTGTGGTCATTGTAACAATGAGTAATATTTACAATGAATGTTTCTAAAGTTGGAATCCAGTAAAAAGCTTAGTTGATTATTGAATATATTAATGTACAAGCGTACATTTATTCATTTCAGGTTATATAATCTTTTGTGTAATCTTGTTTGTTTTTTTTTAAAGACATCTGTCATCAGATCCTGGATCTGTACTCACAAGGAAAACAACAAATGCCTCATCATACTCCTCACCAGTTGCAGCAGCCACCATCTCTTCAATCTACACCCCAGGCACCCACGGTACAGCAGTCACAGCAGTCTCAGAGTTCAGAGCAGTCACAGGCTCAGCAGCAAAAAGAGTCACAACAGGCAGCACAGCAACAACCGCAACAGCAACAACAAACACAGGCACAGCAATCTAAAAAGCCTTCTCCACAGTCAAGTCCTCCTAGACAAATTAAAAGACCAGCAGTAAGTTTAACTTTGAAATTTCACTCGCATTTTTTTTTCAGACTGATCTGATGTCCATTTGATATAAAGGCTGCAGTGTGAAGCAGGCTTGTATTTGCTGTAAGAATGAGCCTGGTGATTAATTTTGCATGGCAGACAGATTTTTCTATGTGTTCACCTGATTATAAGTTGTTATGAATGTTTCTTCATTCAGTTAAAGGCTCTACCTTTATAGTACTACTTATTTGTTCTTTTACAATTGCCTCCTGTCAAGCCCTCAGGGCAACTTACCTTCTCTTGAAAATAAGAGCTTGAGGTCTACTGTCCACTACAAAATAATCAAGGAAGTGAATATTACAGATAAAAAGGTAAGTTCTGGTACACCATAGGCATCCAGAACAAATATAAACCAAAGAGTAACTGTGGAGGAGTTTTGTAGAGCTGAACACAGAGTATGAATCTGAGAAAAGAAAATGTGATTATCTAAAATCATTCTTTCTCCAGAAAGCAGTCTAGGAGAGCAAGATGTGTAGTGTGAAAGATTTTCTTGGCGCTTCTAAAATGTTCTTCAGTTAGATGTACCATAAACCTTACTTAGAAATGTTTACCTCCTTCTATAAATAGGGGTTTGCATGACTTCTCCTCTTATTTGTACAGAACGTAAATACACTTTGTTCTTGGAGGCTGGATTTTCCAATTATACATGAACTCTTATAACTCCATACCTTCTAGTGAGCCAAGATACTTTGAAGCAGCTGAGGCATTTGCCCATGACTTACAGACCCATACCAGATGTTTAAAGCATCTGCACATCCTCTGCATTTCTGGTGCTGAAGAGCATGTGGGTGTTCAGTTGATTTCACTGAAAATACACTGGTGAATCGTTACATGTAAATAGTATATTTAGCTTGATTAAACTAAAAACTGTTAGTGGGAAGACTTCTAATGTACATCTAAGCAGCATTAAGGTAACAGTTTCATTGTGGATTGTATAGATTAAGCTTATTACAAAAGTATTAAATAAAAACCAGCATGCTTAGTAAATCTGTAATGTTTCATCCTGGCATGTCGTGACTCTAGTAATACAAACTAAAATGCAGTAGAAGGGCCAAAAAAACCCCATCTTATCTTAATTTTAGCAGCTGCCATTATTGGAGAAGTGTTTTAAATTCTTACAGTTGTTGAGTTTGTTGCTTCTTGATTTCTTTTTTCTTTAGCATAAACACAGTTTAAACTGCTTTGATTTTCTCTCACGTGAGCTATTTGGCTGCAGTTGGTTGTTTGGTTTTAATGGTATACCTCAGAGTGTACCTGGGTATACCCTGAGATTTTCTGAACATCACTTCATGTCAAATGCACAGTAACTGAATTCCTTGCTACTTGAAGTGACCAAGTGACTTCTCAGAATAAGTGAGTGTTGCAATAAATAGTGGAGATTGTGTGTGTTTGAGAGTGAAGGGAGATCGGATGTCTGCGTGCAGTTTTACAGACAAGGAGTTAAGTTTCATTCGAAAGACAGAGAAGCTATGTACTTACTGTATCCCTCAGACTTTTATTGTTAATTTTAAATCCATTTGTAATTAAGCTTAGAGTACTTAAAATTTCAGTTAGGTTTTCTGCTTTTCTCGAGCACTGTGAACTATCTGTCTCAGTTGGACTAAGTAAGCTAGACAGATTTTTCTTAACATTTCATCTGTTATCCTTTAAAAAAAGGACAATAAATTAACAAAAACAACAAAAAACAAAAAAACACCAAACCAAAACAAACTCAACAGCGACAACCTAACAAAAACTTAAGATTGGAAGGATAATGTGAGGTTTTGTGAGTATTGCTCAGTGTGCATAAATTTGTAGCATAACATTTGGCTTTTTTACAATGCTTTTCATCTGAAGGCTTCTGAAATGTTTTACAATGAGCAACACTCTTACTGTCCTCCTGTCCTGGTAAATAAAGCATTAAGGCCTAGAGTGATTTTGGCAAAGATTGAATGATAGGTCAAAGCAGAATGAGGAACAGAGGCCAAGTCTCTTGCTTTCAGCTCAGTGAACAGTGTACCGGACCATGACATATGTGCAGTGGATGAGAAATAAATTAAAGGAGATGTAACACTCAACAGTGAGAACAGCAGGAAATGCTGTATCTAAAATAGCTGCTATTTTTTCAGTCTTTTCCTTCTGCCAGTTAAGCTGGGATTTTCCAGTGTGATTCGACTTTGTTCAGTGTTGGTGTTGCATTTGTATAAAGAGATTGAAAGACATTGGAGATTATTAGCCTCCTGATAAAAATATAGGGATAAATGAAGGGTTCACCCTGCCTCCATTTAAGGGAGACAGGAAGAAACTGGTTCAGGTTTAGTCAGATGTGTACAAAAGCTCTTCACCAGGCTGTAAGTTGTTTTCTATTTTACTTGCTTGTTGCCATTATAAAATACTTGTATTTTGCAGTGGTCTTATTTCCTTTTTTTTTTTTTTTTTTTTTTTTTTTTTGTCTTTTTTTAACAGGCTGTATCTCCAAAAGAAGAAACAAAGGCAGCAGGTAGATATTATTAAATATTGAATTCATACTGTTTCATTTTACTGTCTGGACCAGAATAAGCCATTTGACATGTGCTTAGTTTGCTTACAGGCTTGGCAGTTCTACCCTATCTTGACCCTAATAATGGGTCTTTATATATACTGTAACTATTTTTAAACATTCTTAACTGCAGAACTTGTAAAAATAGAGTATAGCTGTGCCCCAAGAGTCCTTTAATACAATCTACTAGCAGAAATCTTGATAAACTACTCAACTCTCAGTTTATAACTCCATACATCATTTGAAATAGTTCTACAAGCTTTGGGACATTGAAGTGACTGCAGGTACCATGGCATTAAATAACTGCACTAATAATAAGTCTGTTGGTAATCAGTGACATTTGTAAATGGATTTTGGCATGGCTGCCAATAAAAGGCATTTTGTATCAATATATAGTCCAGCTTAAGAAATAGTTCACTGCAGTGATCACATCCCAATTACTTTTATTTGTTTTGGGTTCTTAATTCTGCTGTTGTGCATCAATATATATCAGAATAGTTAGGATGTGCTTCCATAACCTGAGTCTGACACTTCTCCCTCTCTACAGATAGATTACAGAGAGCTGTGTCGTCTTCTCTTCCGCTCAGTTGCCATTTTGTTTGATTTCTGGACACATGCTCCCCTAGCAGAGCAGTTACACTTTTTCTGAGATATAACCATCCACAATTTACGTGCTAGAAAAATGTACATGTGCTCATCTCAACTTGTGTACTGTTATCTGTACAATTTGTCTCTAGTTATAAAATCACTTGACTTTGTAGGAATGTGTTCTTTAGGAAGACATGTGGCATACTTGATGCTGCTTTATGCAAAGGTCTTGATTTTAGTTTTCTTCATTAAACGTGGCTAGTGTATAGGATTTCAGCTGTGCATAGTGAGAAACTATAATCATTAGCATGAGATCAGAGTTGGAATTTGGAAAATATTGCAGAGCATTAACCAATTAGAAATTAACAAATGTCTTTTAGAGCCACCACCACCATCTAAAATACCTAAAATTGAAACTTCACACCCACCGATACCTCCTGCACATCCACCTCCAGGTAAGTTTTTATTTTCTTGAACACATTTACCCTTGCAGTTAGTTGCTTTGCTTTTCATTCAGGTGGTGGTCCTGGTGTGGGGGCAGGGGTTGTTGCCTTGATTAATCAGGTTGGCAAGTAAAAGCACTAGGTAGGTAAGCTCCAAAGGAAATTTCATCTTAGTAGCACAGGCTTTCCAGACAGATCCAAAGATGTTATGATGGAAACAAGACTGTACTAGGCAGACAAAGGCAAAACAAAGCTGTGACTTGTAAAGGCCTAGAAGACTCTTAACTAATTGTTGCTAGCAGGGAAAAAGGGACTTCCCTTTCCAAAAGGATGGTAGATGCCATCTTGTATTACTAGAGTAGCTTCCAACCAATAGAAGTCCTCTGTCTTACATTTTTAGTATAGAAATTCTGCAGGTCTGTTCTAAACAGTACAGGGGATGCTTTCTTTCTGAGTCCCAAAAGAGGACTTTCATCTGCTGCAGTGTGCTTAACATTTGCAGAATAAATTGTACCGTTGTAAAAAATATTCTTCCAGGGCCTTAATGCATTAAGTGTTCTTCCAGTGACCCATAAATATGATATACTTTGTAGAGCACTGTCCATAATGTAACTGTAAGATGACAACTTTTAACACGGAATTATAAGAGAAACAGTGCTGATATATAATAGGACCATTTTTTCCCCATTTGTCAAACTAATTAAGAATGAAGGCATTTTTCTAAATATCACATTCATTATTCCATCATTTGTTATATCTTGAATGCACATCTTGCATTCAAAATAATTTTGAAAATGAGCAAAATTAGTTTCTGCTATAATTCAGGAGCTAGAAGTCATCGAAATCATAGGTACTACATCCAGCATACCCTCCTTGTATGACCTAATTACATAGCTGTCCTAGGGGACAATTTTGCTGTTAAAATTATGACAGCATAGATAGGGTAAATCCTATTTAGGGAGGTAACAAATCTGTTTCCTTTGTTATCTATGATTTTCCTCTCAGAACTTGTTTATACAAGCAAATCATTGTATAAGCACCAAAGCATTTTAAGAAGAGTTTTTAGAGGCCAGCTTTTGTCTTTTGGGGCTCTGAGGAAAAATCGGATGAAAACAAAGAATGTTTCTTAACCAAATGAACAGAGGTAGTAAAAGGTGAATTTATCCCAAATTCTGTTTAGTGTTGCCCATTTAGTTGTTTCATTCCACTGGAAATGACTGCCCTCAGTAACCTTTTGTACTGAACAATGTTTTAACTGTTTATATATACAAGCAAGGTTTGTGTCAAGATGACACTTTTTTACTGGGCATTTTTATACTGATTGTATGACCATACTGGTGTTGCCATTAGATCAGTCTCCTCCTTGTGGTATTCCTCAATTTATACTGCCTGCATTAAGAAAAAAAAATAAATTCTTACATAAAGAGAAGACGATTTAAAGGATGTTCTTCCCAGAAATGGCCAAGTATAATTCTGTAAAATACTGATGCTTTTCAAACTTCCCCTGTCTAGGAGTGACTGACTGTCAGGTACTGAGTTCCCTGAAAGTAATCAGTGTATAAGTTTTCACATCCCAAGCAATCTATTGCACTTTCTTACTTGCCCCTAAAGTTTTCTTTTGTCTTCCATTTGGTAAACAGGTTTAGAATGGAATATTAAAGACTTGAAACTCTGGCCTGTATTCTCAAATATTTCCCAACATGAGAAGCAAGAGAAGTGTAGAGGCTAATCCCAGGCTGCCTCTTGGAGTATGTAAGACATAGAATGGAGGCTTAGAATAAAGAAGATAAAGCACTGGTCAAAAGATTTTTGGTATCTTGGGTCCCATGACTTTTTATTTGCTAGTGGTGATTCTGTCCATCCAGTCCCCTAATTTCTATTGACTGTAGAACAACATTTAAATGATAAGCTAATAAGAAGAATGGAAGATGTATTTAACTTTTAGAATGGAAAAAGCTGAACTTGGAGCTTTGTTAAGCAGCTTAGTTATTTTGTAGTGATGTTAAAAGATCTAGCTGGGTACCATATGGCATTCAAAGACTTAGAGAATTGAATACTCTTTTGATATGTTAACTGGGAGAAAAACAAAGTATTCAGAAACTGCTATTGCCACTGTCTTTCAAAGGAATAAATTTTTTTTTTCCAGACCGCAAACCTCCTTTGACGACTGCAGTCTCACTGGGAGAAGCAGAGCAATCTACTACTGTGGACTCAGTAGATATGCCAAAGGTCCAGATTCCTCCCCCTGCTCATCCTGCCCCAGTACATCAACCTCCACCTCTGCCGCATCGTCCCCCACCCCCACCCCCCACCAGTTATATTACAGGGATGTCTACTACAAATTCTTACATGTCAGGGGAGGGTTATCAAAGTCTTCAGTCAATGATGAAAACAGAAGGACCAACTTATGGACCCTTACCACCAGCCTATGGACCACCAACACACCTACCTTACCATCCTCATGTCTATCCTCCCAACCCTCCACCACCAGTTCCACCTCCACCCCCTGCTTCATTCCCCCCACCCAATATTCCACCTCCTACTCCTGGATATCCTCCTCCACCCACATACAACCCTAATTTCCCACCTCCAAGACTGCCTCCAACTCATGCAGTACCACCTCATCCACCTCCAGGGCTGGGAATGCCACCAGCTAGTTACCCCCCACCTACTGTTCCCCCAGGTGGACAGCCACCTGTGCCACCTCCAATCCCACCACCTGGTATGCCACCTGTAGCAGGACTTGGACGTGCTACGTGGATGAGATAGCATGAGGTAATTTGCACGTTATCCCTTTATGTTGACTAGGCAGGAGTAGCTAGCCAAAACCTACTTTATAAAGATGAAGAGGAGGGTAATATGTATAATTTAGATGAAGAAATGAGGCAATGAAATTAAAATTTAGCTGATCTGTTTGCAGTATTGTTTATGGTGAGTTATATAGGCTTCTAGATTTTAATCAGCTTTGCAGTATCCTAACTTTATACATTTGACTTAAGTTTAAATTGTCTTGAGTTATTCCAGCACTGGATTACTTTATACTAGCAAAACCAGCCATATTGGCTCAATTATATCAGAAACAAGAAATATTCCTTCTAGAAATCAGTGCCTATTTTTGAGTTATCAAAATAGACAGATACCATGCAATTTGATCTATAGTAAGAAACTTCATTTTTTGTAATAATTAGAACAACACAATGTCAAGCATAAAAGCTATTTTATTTAAGAGAGATTCTGAATGCTAGCTCACTGGAATCATTTTGAGGTGTTTGCGTTGCTGGTATTTTTATTTTGGAATGTACTGGTATCTAAAGTATTGTATGTTTACACCTATTTGCAAATTCCTGTACATAATATATATATTTTCTAAGTGTGAAAGTCTGAATGTAACAACCTGCTGTGATGTACATCCTGGTTATAAATGGGACTACTTAGTTCACATCTACCCAAATAAAATTGGTTCTGAATTTAGTGGGTTTCCAGGCTTTTCATTAGTTCAGAATCCATTACCATAATGCTTACTGTGAGACATTTCAGCAGTGATCTTCCAAATATTATTCATCAGTTTATTTAAAAAGAATGGATTTTATTCAACTAGAAGTATACACTATCACAATCAATCTCTTACTTCATTTTTACTAAAATATTTCAAATGAATGTTTTACACACATTATTAAAAAATCTGTACTATTACTTTCCCTCCCCAAAAAAGCTAGAGTGGTTCAATAATAGGTAAAAACGCGTGCTAAGGTCTAAAGAATTTTGCTATATACACAACAGCAGGTGCTAAGTTTTCCAGTTCTTTGTAAATCATACAGAAAATATAGCAGGGCTGTAAGATCACATGTGTAACAGAAATCAAACTTTAAACTGATTTCTAAAGCAGCACAAATAGACTTTCCCCACATTATGAAAAATATACAATTTTATCACTTTACAGTCATGCACTTTGAAAAAGATCAGTAGTACTCTTCCCCCACAGTTTCTAAAAAGATAAAAGGTCACTTTAACACTGATTTATTTTAATATCTAATATTTGGATAAAAATGTGCCATTCTTAAACAAGGTTGTGCTCAGCAGTCTTATCAAGGTGCAAAAGCCAACTGCAGCTGGTTACACCATGGCATTTCAGAAGCTTCTGTGGAAATGCTGTTCACTTCAGTCACTCCAACTAAAGTCAAGGATGTGATTTTACTTTCTTAAGCAAGCAAAGTCCATTTGTAAGCAGTGGATGCTTTCTGTGCCAGAGGATAGCAGAACCCAGGGCTTCCATCTTGAGGAAATTAACGTGGACTGTTGCCCCAAATATATGAGTTTAATGTCCGCTATTTCAAGAGGTGTTGCCCTCCCAACTTAATGTACAAAGCTCCTCAGGTGGTTTTCACTGAAGATTTAGCTCATAGGTAAGTAAATTTAAATATGCATGTAAAAAGCCTTTTTAGAAAACTGGAAATTCAGAACCCAAGTCATCCTGTAAAGTCACTGAGCATCATTTTACTCCAGGAAGCCACTTTATAGATCAAATGGAGCTAAGGATGAAGAGTAGCGAACCTAAAAACCCCATAAGAAGAACACCCCAGTGTCCAGCACTGCCACCCTGCAATATTAGTGATGCATTGGTCTTACATGGAAGACTCATGCCGCCAAGTAAGAGAATCTTAAAGAAACAGGATATACCTTAAGTGTATCAAGACTGTTAAAATGAACTGCTGGCTACCCTGTAAACTGTTTCTTCAGGATTTGCAGCACTATCTCTCCCCTGGTGGTGAGATCTGCAGGTAGAACAAACCAAGCTTTCCTTGAAGTCTTTGAATAGATTTTGAGAGTTTTGAGAGCAAGGAATATTTGAATGAGAATTACATAGCTGGTGAGACTAATAATCTGATGAATATAGCTCTTGTCTTGTTGAAGGACCTGCTAGTCTAATATACTCCTAAAATAGCAAGCAACATCGACACCATTAACTCAGCAAGTGCTGGCAATGTTTGCATTACTTTCATTAAAATTCATAGATATAAATTAACCTTGTTCCAAATATGCTTAAATTCTCTGCTTGATCCACTGATGCTTGATGCCACTGAAATTAAAATAGGCTTTCAAGCAGACAGATTAAAGTAACCTTCTGTTCAACATTATATCATAAGGAAGAATGATGCCTCTGCTTTGCATCTCCTTTCCTGGTATGAAAATCACAAGGTAGAACTTGAACAGAAGGAAGAGAAGTAATCAGTGGTGACAAGAAACAGGGCCAAAACAAAAAGTAAAGAGAAGGAAATCTGGAGTCCTCTACAGATGCTGTATTTTAAATGAGACAGTCAGACTATGGAATGGATTTTTGCAGACACCCTGAATGTAAATATTATTACTTGGAGTTAGCAAGCTCAGCTCACTGAGCATTAGTTAAGAAATAAACTACTGGTGTGTGAGTGAGAGTGTGTGCGTGGAAGGGGGTTCTAGTGGTGGGTTGTTTTCTTTCCAAACTTGTTTTGAGTACATTATTTCTGAAATGAATAATGAAGTGGTGCTTACTTTTACTGGTTACTGTGTGTTTTCATTGTGTTCCTTTGTTTTTTTGCTGATTCCAGGTCTGACAATCCAAATTCTTTACCCAGGTAGCTAGGTTATTGTATATTATGGCACCAATTACCTTCTGTAACTTGCCACATGGGCTCCTTAGCATTGTATTGGGGCTCCATGTTTATACAATACCTCAAGTTAAGAACTCAACTGGTAGAGCAAATTAATTAAAAAGGAAGAACCTGTCCAGCTAACCCAGATATCTGCAGCTCTGACTAATTCTTATAGAGAATAAAAAAAAAGTGATGGTGTTTGAGGTCATTTAAGTCTTTGAAATACCACTAAAATTGATGCAAATTTGAAGAGGAGGCTTTGATCTTTTCACATGGCTGTCTTTAAAATTATTTTAACACCTATTATTTTAATAACCAAGCCCAACTTCATTGGACTATTGGGAAAGGACATCTACTAAAATACAGGGTCAGCTGCTGTGACAACCTGGATAAGAAGGGGGGTTAAAATTCTTACAACTATACAAGCAGCTACTCCACAATACCAAATGTAGGTAAGTCCCACTGTTTTATGTACAACCATTAGAAGATGGAAAAACCCACTTGTTATGGTTCATTAACAAAAAGCTTGAATGGCAAGAAGTAGTCTCACCCAACAGCCCATGTTTATGGAGTTTTTATTCAGCTCTGCAAGGTTGTTTGGCTACCTTACACAGGAATCAGTATAGGTGAGGGATCCAGCAAGACCATTTAGAAAAAAATAGCCAAATCTTCCATGTGTGATAGATGAGCTGCTCTTGAAGATCCTGTGAAAGCCATAAGCGCTTGCTGCTGAATTATTTTGTAGTAAAAGCTTTACAGGAAAAGTGTTCCTTCCCATATGGTGTGTGGCTAAGTGACTTAATTCATATTACAGCTGCAGAAATCTTACATCTTTTGTTCACTAACAGCTGATAGAGTGTCTCTAAAGCCTTTCTCTACACTTGTGTGAGGAGCACCACCCTGCACCATACAGAGTGGTGCCAGTGTTTTTAGCTCGCCACTCAATGCTGTACTCAGTGCCTTGTGAAAACAGTTGCATGTCATTCTTCTCCAAAAAAGAAAGGGGTTTGCAGCTCAGGAGCCCGGCAGGCAGTTAAGCCAATAAATTCAAATTGCACTTTTCTTGGAAAGTGCTGCCTGGAGCCACTAACCTGGCTATGAATCATTGACAAGCGGGTGGACTGGAGCGATACAAACTGACTTCTCCGTGGGGTAAGGTTTCTTCTTGTTCCTCTTAGAAATTCTCTCAAGTTAGGTAATTCTACAAACAGATCATTACAACAAAGCAGGTTTGAACTACAATACAAATGATGCAAGTCTGGCATTATTAGATGGTTACCCATTGAACAGTAGTTCCAGAGCACCACAGCCTGGAAATCAGGCCGTTAGCTGCCGTATTTACACTATTGTTACAAAAAAACCCAAAACAAAAACAAAAAACCAAAACAAAAAACAAACGGGGAGGTGGGAATGGGCAGAAGGAAAAAGGAAACCCTGAAAAAAACTCAACCCCAACTCCCAAAGAGCAGGCAGCCAGGAGTGCTGAGCTCTGCCTCTTGAGTCTTCACAGAATCAATCACTTCCAGCATCCAGATAGTATTCCTACAAGGGACCCTTGAACTGGTTTCCTGAAAGATGCTGCCTGATGGAAGGTTTGGAGCTTGCAGCATCACCCAGCTTTCGCCAGACAACCTGTAAGAAAAAAAATAGAGGGGTGAGTGGGAAAAAGACAGGAATTAAAAAAAAAACCACCACCAAACACAGCCTCTGATGAGTTGAATGTTTAGAAGTCAAAATGAGCCATTTTCCAGAGTTGGGATGTAATTCTCCGCAGAACCACCGGATGGCAACTCTGCACCATTTTCCAAAGGAAAAACATTGATGCATTTTTCTAATTAGACTCTCTTGAAATTAGAACCATTTTTGCCTGGGGTAATAGTATAAAACAAATGTACTAGGTTCAGAAGTTAAGTTCAATGGCAGGTCAACCCTGACAAGCTTACAGAAATGATGTTACCATGAACAGAAAAGGTAATGAAAAAGCTAATGATTAAAACCGTATCTATAGAAGGTTTTTTCCAAGAAAACCATACATTTTTATAATTCTAGGGCCACTGGGGTAAGAGAGGCTATTTTTTTTTAAATAAGATAAAAAATAACACTTCAAAACACTTCATAGCTGCCTTAAGTCTACATAAAATGAATATTTTAAAAAAGCCAATGATACACAAACAGAAATTAATCCATTTGGGAGGATGAAGTTACAGCATTTTACCTTTTGCCCTGCGTGTCTGTAAGGGAATGTGGTCTCAAGCAAACAAAACAAAAGACCCTAAAAGGTAGGCCCACATTTACTCTGCTCTTCGCTTTTCTTGCAATGATCCAGCAACCAAAGTGCAGTGCTTCAGCCCTAGCCATGCTTGCGGTGATTTAGTTCTGCAAGAAGCACTTGTGTTCTTTACACTCTCTTTTTAGAGTTGGGGTGGTTTTCAGAATTTAAATGGAGAGTTAGGCTCCTCTCTGCTGCTGTGAGGGACTAAATGATGCCACTCGTGCTGACCCCCAGTGTGGACTTCTAAAAGAAAAGGCTTCATAAGCATCCTCCTCCCTGCTGTGGGCACTGCTGGTGCTGTCAAACAGCAAATCACTGACTGCAGACAACATGCAGCTTGAGCCATGTTCGAACAGAAATCCCAAACTCTTTGTTCAAAGCCAAAGGGCCTTGAAGCTGGAGGCAGTGCCAGAGCAGCAGACACCACATAGAACATCTTTGTATGAATGCTCACCATATAGGACATGGCAGGCTCAGGAAGCAGTGTGGTTGCCCACCCTGTTGGCAGTGCTAAAAGCACCCCAAATTTATGATGACATCCCATAGCTTCAGACATGAATATTCTCTCTCTGAAGTTACCTTATGGTAGCTCAAGCTGTACATTTTTAAAGACAGCAACTGCTTGCTGCTCAACCCAAACCATGTCCTTAAAGACACGGAATCAGCTCCTAACTGGACTCTTCAAATGAGTCACACACAGCTCTTGGTCATTTGTATTAGCTGCTCTGCATTCCTGAAGGCAGCAGAGTGGGAAGCATCTGCCAGCAAAGGGTGCTCAATGCAGTGAACTCAGGTTACTGATACCCAAAGCAGTGGTCAGCAAAGCTTCCACTTATTCCAGTGGATCTCCCATGATGTTTGGTGTGGCTTGTACAGAGCAGAGCCCTGTTCCTCTGTGCTTCTAAGAAAAGGACACAAAAAAACCCCATGGAGTTGCTGAATAGAGTTATTACATTGCACATTTCTCGAACAATCGCCTTCTCCTTTTCACTCAGGTCTTCTTCATAGTTGTCTTGCATTTGCCTGTCCAAATTTTCATGGACCTCAAGGACCTACAAAAAACAATATAACAAGCATTACATTCCTCAAATAATTAAGTGCTCCTAACAATCTTGTTAACCAGTATTTAAACTGGCAGGATTCACAAAGCCTTCAGAGGCAGAGCTCTGCAAAGACAAACACACCACCAAGCTGAGCGCCTCCATCCTCCCCCACCCCAAGTGATGCTGTGCCTCTACCCCACCACATCCATGCTCTGGCTACCATCACAGTCCTGGGGACCATAGTGACAGTTGGCAGTGAGTTGCCTGCACCCACAAAAACATCTTTTTCAGGAAGGCTGCTGGTGGCCCCACCTTCCAGGCAGCCCCCTTCCAGACAATGCCTCAGAAGTTTGTGCTTGCTCCATTCCCCTCTTACTCAGGAACAAATCTTCTCCACTGCCTTCTGCTAATCCAAGTCATGGGGCAACTGTGGCCAGCCCAGGCCAGCAGCTTTTCAGTCTAGCAGGTTTTTTGCCATCAGGGAAGAGGCAAACCAGGGGGTGTGTGTCACTGAAAAGCAGAGTATTACCCACTGTGCAGCTTAAATGTGTGGGTCCTTAATCAGCCACGAGTTTTCAGATCTTAGACATGGCCAATTTAACTCACCTTTTGGCTGAAAATTGTTATTAATTGATTTAGTTTTTCAAGGGAGCCCCTTGGAGGCCCATGATGACAGTGAGCAAGAGGCAGGCTATTAGAACACAGCCCTGGGACTGACTCAAAGATCCCAATATGGTTCCAATCCCAGCTCTTGCCCACCCCTTGTCTGAGCTGGATGCAGCCAGGCTGCAGAGGGGATGGCAATGAAGTGGGGAAATTTTACAAGTATTGCTTCCCAGGACCCTGTGTTCTAACTGCAGCCCTCTATGAAGGTGCTGTCCCTACTGTGTGCCCAGTGCCATGGTGGATCTGGGTCACCCTCTCCCTGTGCCACTGATGCCCTCTGAAGATGGAGATAATCACATCAACTCCCTGAGCTTATCTTTAATCTCTGTTGGCTCCAGCAGCAGGTGTTTTTGTGTGCATAAATACTGCTATAGCTCCCAGGGAAGAACCAAGCCAGACCCAATGCAAGGATGGGTTTCACCCTTTGCTGAGGTATCCAGCACTGGATGCTCCACAAAAGGGGATACCAGGATAGACTATCCCCAGGTCTGCCTCAGCACAGCAATCGTGCTGTACTCAAACTGTGTTAGGAACAAAAATAGGTCATTCTCCTAGGGCCCTTAACCTACTTCTAAAATGCACCAGCTACTTTAACCAACATAGCTGGGACCAATCCTTGCACAAATAAGAATTATCCACATCCTTTCTAAGAGTAGACAAAGGGCAAGAGGGATGCAAAAAGCATGTAGATGCTGACAAAGAGAGCATCTAGTTTTTGCTAAACAGGAGGGAATTAATTATTGATCCAGCTGGACTTCCACATCGAACTCACTCAGCTGGAGTCAGCGTGGCTGCAATGCTCAGCTGCAAAGGCAGAGGCCTCCAGGATCACATCCCTGTGCAGAGCACCAGGGCTGCCAGGCTGGCAGCTGAGCACTGGCAGGTGTCAAGGACAACCGTGATTTAGATTAGTTAAAGATCACATCAGCTCCAGCCTCTGCTTTCACCAGCCATCAATCTTGCAGGCACAAAAGTCTCAGCAGACAAAACTAAACCACTTTTCCATGACTTTCACTTAAACTGAAAAAACCCAAAAAAAACCAACAACAAAACCCAACATTCCAGGAGGTGTGGATGGGTGGAGCAGCCCCTTTCTTTCAGTGGAAATTTCTTTTAATGGTGTAAACCAAGCAGAGATGGGGCTAAAAGCAAATCAGACAGAAGCTATGGCTCTATTTCGTTTCTGAATGATTTGGGACTCTATTTACCCTGTAAACCATCTTGGTCCCCAGGCCCACCTGATGTCTGGGTAGGCACTCAGTAAAGATGCGTTAGCATCTGGGGTAAGGAAAAAAGGCATTTAACAGCTTATTCTCAAAAGGCATGCTGGAAAAACTACACTTTGAAAAGCAAAACCACCACCTAAAAAAGCCACAGGAAGGCCTCTTAGTGCTGATCTAGCCCCAGACATTCTCAGATGTTGCCAGGCACCACCTCAGCTCTTTAGAAGGACCACATTAATGTTCCTCCAATTACAGCACTGGTGTCTATGGACATGCTTTCACACAAATAGTCTGTGGCTCAGCTGAAGTTCAAGGACTGTCGATCGAAGAAACTAAGGTATATCCCCCCATGATTTCTGCCATATCTCAACCTACAGAAAACAGACAAGTGTGCCCCAGGCTCAAGGTGTCTCGTGCCATCCTGGCCTTTTTGCTCCTCATCAAACTGCACTGACAGCACTTGGCTCTTTGCAGACACACCAGCACGATGTGCTCTCCCTGGGTGAAATGCCAGCTGGCCCAGGTGGCTCTGCCCAGGCATGGGGTGATTCCCCACACTGGGGAATGGGGCTGGACTGGGTAATGCTGCTCTTCTGCCTGGAGATGTCACCTCCTGAAGCCAACTTGCACTGTGCTCTTGACGAGCAAGCTGGTTTGTCTGGCTTTCTCCCTGCTGATACATAAACTGTGAGGAACACCTCGGGTATATTTAGTTCTCTTTCATGACTGCACTGACATCTGTGACCAAGGCAGTATCACCTCAAATTCATCCAGTCCATCTCATCCACCTCCCTGCCGCATTGCTGTACTGGCCCAGCAAGACCACATGATGCATATTTAAAAAACAAACAAACAAACAACCCCACTGAAGAGTTGTGATGACTGCAGTAAGGCTTTGGAAAGGGAGCTGAAAGTTGCAGCAAGAGTTTCTGTCCCAGGAAGCACTCTGAGATGGAAGGATGCTTTCTGAAGGGTGCAAGCCTCACTGTTTTTTTAATTTTAAGTCAGAAGGAAAAAGCACTGGTGAACACAGCACTGTGCTTCATCAAGGGAGCAGTCTGTATCCCTTGATAGGACTTTTCCCTAGTGTTGTCCAAAACCTGCCTTACTCAACAGCAGTGGGAGTGACTGCCTGATGGCTCTGCACACATGGGAGATCCTGGCTGCTGCTGCAGGGGGAGGCGGGTTATAGGCTAAGTGTTGTTCTCTTGCACTTGTCTCTTCCTCACCTCCCCATGTCTTTAGCAGGTTTGCTCAGTTCCTAAGAAAAGTGCTTTGATGTTAAGTGAGATACTGAGCTGTAGCATATGTACCTTTTATTCTCGTTAGCAAAAACAGCTGTTAGCAGTGCCAACCTGTCATCTCACTCCTTATTTCGTAGGCGCAAACAAAAACTATTTCAGAAGCAAAAATAAAGAAAATACCTAAATGCCCTGATGAACAAACTTATGTTACATGACAGGCAATGCTTCAGCCACGTAGCTGGTGTTCAGCTGCCAGAAAAAGCCAAGGAAAAAAGCCTGGGGGACATTACAAACATAGGTGCAGACAGAGACAATCTGGAAGCCCGGCAGATCCATGCAGAGTGCACAGCCCCTCTGTGACCTTTGCTTGGGCAGACTTGCACTCAAGCAGTTTGCAAGTGAAGTCAACTTTCATCTATCCTTGCCCTTCTTTGAGGTAAGAACCTAGCCTGTTACAGCTGTAAGGACTTCTTTATGCAACTAAGAAGGGCTTTTTCAGATACCTGATGTGGTATTTTAGGCTACTCTCTTCTCCTAAAGGGAAGGTCGTGAGCTGTATCACAGGCAGTGAGGATCTATGCTGGTAACTGCATCAGGATTCCCATATGCAGGAAAAAGCTGCCCAGTCCTGCAGGGTATAGATAAGACCCACTCCATATGCTCCAGCATGTTGTTGTCATGAAACATTTTCTTCTATCCAGTTTAAGATCCTCAGCTGGAGACCAACAACCACAATTTCACTATGTCACAAGAAGGGAGGAGAAGAAATTGAAACAACCAGTTTCCTCAGTCTTTTCAATTTCCATCTGATCCTTGGAAATGGGCCACAGGATGGAAAAACAAATACCTTCTCATCTCTCCCTGCCACACCAACCTGCAGGAAAATTTCCTCCTAACTTCAAATGTGAGAGTATTTTTAACCCTACGTGTGTGGGCAGGATACATCACATGAGATCACTTACATCCCATGAGATGTCTGCTAGGGCACCTGTACTAAATCCAGCCATGGCACTTGCCAAGGATTTGAAGACGAATGTACCCCACCAGCCAAAACCTCAAAGTGCAGAAGAGAATTTTTTCCAGCCCTTCCTAATGATCAAAAAAGCTCTGAAGTAGAGGATTAATAATGAAGACTATGATATTAATAACAGTACTGGTACTAACAATAATACGTGCAAACAACCAGCCATCTGACTTCAACTCCTTTACATGCACTTTTGCACCACACCTCTCAAACTTAACTTCCAGTTTCCAAGAATCTTCCTTATTAGTTTCCCAAACTTTTCAGTTTAAGCTTAACAAACCACATCTTAACATCATTTGTTGCTTGCACTTCCTAAGAGACTCACTGCCAAAACCCCTACATCAAATAGAAACTTAATTTCAAAAACAATTGTGTTCATAATCAATTTATAATTATTTGATTTTGTAACTTAAAACCACTATCAACTCTGTTTAATATTGTCCCTCACCACCACCTCATCAAATGAAATGAAGAGCAGGAGCAGAAAGTATAAATGCCACAGTTTGGGAAGAAAAAGCCAACAGCAGTAAACTGAACTGCACGAGGGATAGGATGACAACATGCAAGTAAAACGCATTAGTACAAAGTACTAACTTTCTATCTGTTGTGTTGCCATGAGAAGAGCAAAATTGCAATTCTGCCAAAGAGGTGTCTGCTGCACCACAGCACACTGTACCACCTCATGGCACATCCTTACCTTCATAGCATGCACAACAGCCTCTGGTTTCTGACCAACAGGGACATATCCTGCTGCAGGAGAAGATGCAAGATCAGCTGTCATGCGAGATGGGCCCTGTTGAAAAAAGATAAGGTTAATTATTATTAATTATTATTGCGTTAATTTCCTTTGGGTGATTTAAGCAAGGAGAAAGAGAATATCCAGAAAATTTGAGCACTAGCTTCTCCCAAATTCAATTCTCTTCAGCATGTCCTTTTGCAGAGACAAAAGACATCAGTACCTCTTCCTCACAAGTCATTTGATTTAATGCCATTTAAGCCTACTATCACTCAGCCTAGATGTATTCAGGCAGGAGATCACCATGGTTTAAAGCTAAATTGATTCAAGAAACATTTTTTGCTCACTTAAGATAGCTTTGTACAAGGGCAGGATCAAAAAGTTCTCATCCTTCTAGCCAAGGGAGCAATGCAAACAAGATGATTTTCCAGCATAAAGCGGTCATTTCTAAGAAGCTGCTTTCATTAAAGAAACAGTTGGCATAACTTCATTGCTTTTCTGGCAACATTTTCACATAGACATCAAGTACCAATCTCCAGCTACAGAGAAAATTGTGAAGGCAACCTTAAAACAAGCAGATGTCCAAAGCTAATGTTGGCTGGGTTTGTTTCCAAAATGCTGGCCAGTCTTCTTGCATGAAGGATCCCGTTGGGAAAGATGCCGAAATTATATTTTACAAAAGATTTTTACTGTCCAAACAGCCTTGTAAGCACTTTTTATGGAGCTTTCTTTTTTTAAAGGCATCCAACTTGGATTATGAGAGACACAATATCTTTATTCAGTGAGATGCACCCTGCCTGTCCCTAATATTTTTGGATAGCTTTGTAGCAGTAGGAGAAATCAACAATGAAACCATTGACAAAACTCATATTTAGTCTTCACATCCTTTAGGAAACACAAAGAATGATTATACTGAGGGCCTCTGAAAGCAAATTAGGATGGCAGAGCGGCATGTAGCACCATCACAGGAATGCTTTCACACACAGCACACGGGGCAGTCCATTCTCATCTTTCCTGTGTTTAAAAACACAGCATGTTTTATGCTTCCTCTCATCACTTTGCCTCCTAAGCCAAGGCCAACAAGCTACTTGTGCCAGAAAGGAGGACCAGTGGCAGGGCACTTCACCACCTCTTGTTCTTCCAAATGTTTTAAATTGTGGGGGCCTTTTTACTAATGAAAGTGTTCATGTGCATACATGGAAGAAAAAGATGGGCCAAGACATTAAGCAAACCCCCCCCCCAAAAAAAACCATGAAAAACATGGAGTCTCTCATGCCCAGGCCACTGAACTGTGCTGAACCCATGTCATGACAAACAGGCATTTACTCATAATAGAGACCTTCACAAATTGTGTTGCTGGTGATCCAAAAACTTCCTTCTGAGAGGCAGGCATCTCAGAAAAGTGAAAATTAGACTTAGTAACTCCACAATAATTCTCCAAGGAGATTTAACAGACTGCCAAAGCACAGAGACCAAGAGACACTCACTGGCTGGGCATGGTTTTCAATATGTTGGCAAAGGGCTACAGCTTGCTGGATTTGTGGCCACCTGGGGACATGTCCTCAGCCACCCCATCCATAACAGCACACAGAAAAGACAGAGGCTGGGGTGGGAGCACCAGAGACTGGGTCCAGCAAGTCTATAGACGCCACTTAAGATTGCAAAATGGGTTACAAATTTCTCACAAGGCTGGTAAATGCAACAGTCCTTCCAGAATCAGCCTCCCACATAGGTCAAAGATATCAATATGTGCATAATTCCTCTGGCTTCAGCATGAAAGCTGCCTTCTTTCTATAAGTGACCAAGGTCCTGACAACTGAAAGAAGAATATTCAGGACTTTGTGGCCATGAACTGTACTTAATATGGATCTTCCCCACAGTCCCCTTTAGAAGTAACTCAGAAAATACCAAGCAAAGGTCTGACATCCAGTATTTCCTCTGAGCTGAGAGTGATACAAGTAAAGGGAATTCTGCTGGATCCTGCTTTTAAGGATTTTAAGCAAAATTTAAGATTTTAAATAGTTTTCTGATCGATCCAGAGTAGCTAATGAGGCTCCTGTATGACAGACAGGCAGTGGCAGCTTCTCTTCACAGAACTTAAGTCACTAATGAGCTACAAAGCATTTCCATGATCATAATCATTCTCAAAATTATTACAGAATATAAATTAAACCAGCGTGATTAGAGAGAAATGTTTTCTAAAGTGTTTGATCGTATTTCACAAATCACCACTCTGACATGATAAAAGTAACCTTGCATGCATGGTGCTGCACTGGATATATTGTGTATACTGCTCAAGGGGTCATCATCCTTCTCAGACCAGTGGTTGAAATTCAGCAAGGACAATCAGCTGAGCTCCACTTGGACACAGGTAGAGAATTTGACTTAAGAAAAATCACATTAAAGAATAAGGGATGCGACAAAGGAGGTAGACCCAAGCCTTGCCGTTACAGTCTCAGTACAAGATTACTTAATTTCTAAATCAGACGTGATCCTTGATCCTTAGCTTGGAAGCCAGATATCCCACTCAGTTGAAACAGATGCCCAAACTGATGAGTGCAGCAGTCAGCAATGGCAGATCACAGAATCACAGAATGTCCTTGGTTGGAAGAGACCTTCAACATCATCCAGTCCAACCTTTGACCAACACTGTAAAATCACCACTAAACCCTGTCCACACGCTGTTTAAACACCCCCAGGGTTGGTGACTCCACCACTGCCCTGGGTAGACTACTCCAATGTCTGACAACCCTTTCAGAGAAAAAATGTTTCCTAATATACAGCCTAACAGCCTATCCAGATCACTGTGTAATAGACATTTAGATGGAAGAGTGTTCCAAATGACCATGATGCAGACCTGCTTTGCCTCAAGCCACAGAGATCTCCCCACCACATAAGACTGCTTGCTGCTACAGAAGGCCACACATGCATGTGAAGGAAGTAGGAGAGCAAGTTAAGTATCTCATCAACATTCCCACTCTTTGATGAATCAGGTAAATGCACACACATGGAAGTGTCAGGAAGCACTCCCCACTGCTATGGATGGCTTAATATTTACCATTACACTCAGTGCTCTTTGTGCGGTTGCACCCCTAGAGAAGGTTCTTTCCAGACACAGAGCTGGGAGTGTTATAAAGAGGGGAATAGGTGCTTTGTCCACACTGATTTCAGTGTGGTTCACAAAGCACCTTCAGACAAATTCATATCAGCTTCCTGTATGGAGGAATATGTGAAAGAGGCCAGAAAGGAGGGGTTTGTAGTCAGCAAGGAAAGAAATTACAACATACCCAGCAGGATGAATGGCCAGCCTTTGGAGAACTGAAGAGAGGAAAATGGACAGAGTTCACTGATGGTATTAGCTGAAGGGGAGGAAATAGAAGGAACTGGAGATAAAGTCAAAGTTTCTGGGCTGGAAAACTGCCAACAATGGGAGAGAAGGGAGGGAATGGGAAGAAAGAGGAGGATGTTAATATTGCCCAGCAGGAAGCCAGATGAGATGAAATGTAGGGGGAGAGGGAACCAGAGAAAGGAGATTGGAAGAAGGGCAGGAGGGCAGGGAAAGTCTCAGGAAGTCAGTGTTAAGGTAGTAGCTGAAATTACAGAGATAGGAGAGGAGATTCCTCATGCCTAAAATAGATGTATCTGGGAACTGTGTAAGAATTTTGGAACTGTGGTAAACAGCTGCATCCCAGCACTCTAACTCAGCTATTCTGAGAACCTCTTACCACTGCAGAAACCCATGCCCCTTCCTGTTCCCTATCACTGACATTTTCACAGCGACTGGAACACAACTGACTCAGCACCCTGACAGACAATAATAGAAAGGTTAATCTGGTTACATCCTAAGAAGTAGAATTTGTCCATATAGGCAAAAAGCAATTTGGTGTGTTCTGTGTTCTGGGGCAGGCATCACACTCAATTTCCTCTCCCTGTCTGGTTTTGTTGAACATGCACTCTCTGGCTTTTCCACTTGCTAGGATTTCATAGCATTTGGTAGCTCAGAGGTGGTTCACTCTTCATCCTCAGACATGTGGTTATGTGGAGTATTGCATAACTATATAAATGAATTTTGAGCTAAAAGGGAGTTCAGAATTCACCAAAAAGGATGCCATTATATTTATAACAAAGCTGTTGAGAATTACCATCTTGATTGTGTTTCCAGTTTACAGGAAGCTGACTCACTTCAAAATGCAAAGTTTCTTACTCTCTTTGGCCACAGCTAGCTTTGCAGTTCCTCCAGGTTTACAGCAGCAGAGAGGAGACTGAAAGTTAGTTTAACTTTCAGAACTTGTAATTCAAAAAAAAAACAACTGTACATCTATGTTGTGGTTTGAAATGGTGACCTGGGTAGAATTACATCTCACACCACTTTCTGTTTTCTCCACAGCCACATTTATACTGCTAAAAGAAAGAGCTGCACAGTGGTGAGATTACCAGGGGGGTAGGGGTGTCTAGGTTAGGTATCTGACACGAGAGATCCCAAGTGCTTGGAGGAAGCACCTTATCTTCCCCACGCACAGGGTTTGTTGGCCACTGCACCTATGAAAGTCAGAGACCCTTCTCCAAGATACGTTTGTAAGAAGCAAAAGCCCAGGGAATCAAAAGCTGTGGAGCTCTGTGTGATCCATTCAATGCTTTCTAGTCCTTTTGCTGCTCTGCAAACCACTGCAGCCAGTTCAGAGCATTCAAGATCACGGTGGTGTGGATGAGTTCTGCCCTGGGAAAAACAGCCCTATTTCTGCTGCCAATATTGCTCCGGGACTGTAGTGTCCCAGGAGGCTCCTGGCAGGGCTCTTCTGCATCCCTCATGGGAGCCAAGTGTCAAGTACTCATGTATCTAGCCTCTCTCCCAGTGGAGAATCCATGACAGCAGTACTGAAGCACCACTGAACACATTTCTCTTTAAGCCTTCACCTGTTCCTCCATTTCAAGCAGATCAGTTCTGGATATTTGTTGGTGTCTGTGATGGGACCAATGCAGTTCTCAGCACTTACTGTTCCCGCATAGCATCAGCCTTCTCGTGCAGGCAGGCCCACATCATGTATGCCCAAACCACAAATCCACCCAAGAAACCCAATTCTGAGTCTTCAGGGCTTGTGCTTCAATCTGTGGTCTGTAAGGGGATTCACAATCCAGCTGTATCACTAATAGAATAAGAAAGGAGAGGAACTCCACAGTCTCTGATGTCAGAGCATCCTTGAAGCAATATGCTACATGTAAGAGATAAATCCCCCAGTTCTCTAAAAAATGATGTTTGACCTGGTGACGGCCTCAGACCCAAAGCAGAAAACCAACCAAATCAAACTAGCCCATTCACTGCCTCAGCCCAGAACACAAAGACTATCAGCAAAGCAAGACTACTGATGTGAAAAAGAAAAATCCAAAGACAAGAAGTACTGATAATGATCCTTTTTAATCTGACACAAAAAAATGAAGAGCAAAGGCCTCAGCTTGCTGCTGCTGGAGAAAATCTGCTCCTCTGTATTAAGCCATGATGGCACAGCCAGTGTCTAAGACCAAATTGCCTGATGAGTCCTTGCTGGCTCTATCTGGTTGCACACCATGTGGTCCCACACTGATGCTGACAAGCACCACCATCAATACTCCATTCCTATGTGTTTGGAGGAACAAAATTAATAGAACTCTCTGTAACAGGGCACGGTGGGAACTCCTGATAATGACACACCTCCACAGAGGCAAAATAAGCTCAAAATGTGAACATTTCTTAGTAACAGCAGGGATGCTTTGGAACCCAAGAAGAAAAGAACCTAACTGGAGACAACAGGTGTCTGCTCTTTTGGAGGGTTTGGACTGAAAATCTCAAAAAGGAACAAAGAAATGTGTATAAACAATTTTTCCTTGATTCCTCCAGGGATCTCAAAAGACATGAGACCCTGGTCGTGCCACCAGTTTTCAATCTCTTTCTGCTCAATTATATTCTGTCTTTTAATTACATGCTTTCCCACCTCAGCTCCAAGAGAGTTATTCTTCATCTGCAGAAAGACTGAATACAGCCTAAGTTGCAAAACCCAGAGGACCATGTCATGCTGATTTTACTTCATCTAAAACCCACAGTCCAGGCACTGAGGATGCTTCAGACCAACATGGAGCATGCAAGCATTAATGCTTCTGAACCTCACATTTTCTCCTTGCTTTTTTTTTTTTCTTTTTTTTTCTATTATTAAAAAACCCAAAACAAAACCAAAAGCAGACATTCAGGATTCAGATCCAATGAAATAAACCAAATTTTTGTAGTGGTATACTTCAGACAACATAAAGGTAGATGGAGTCACAGCAGATTCTGAAGTTTTTATTGCTGAGACAGAACAAGGAAAATTACATTACAGGCAGCCACTGCCAGACAAGTCTCAATAAAATTCCTAGGCACGGCTATTTATCTCGCAGTGGTTTTGTTTTCAGTCTACTTGCCCAGATTTGAATCATACCTGGGCTCTTCCTTAGCACCCATCACCATCCAGGTGTTTTAAAGAAATAATGGTGCAGAGACCACCTTGTAATTACAACCTGCTAAGGGACAAGCAGGAGGCAGAAACATGTCTGCAGCCCTGGAAAGTGGAAAGTGTATGGCAGAGCCAGGCAGTAACTCGGAAAGATGCCATGTCCAATTGCATACCCCAGCCCCAACATGCTGGCAGAAGTGGGGCTCAGCAATCTTTGGTTTTGCAAATGGTGCTTGTAGCTACAAAGTTTAGGAAGCACCTGGAGGAGCTCCAGCCAGAGGCAATGCTGGGGGCAGATGGGGAAAACCAGTGGCAAAACCAAGGACCAAGAGCACAGGGCCACTCTGGCATGAAAGAAGCATCCCTAGACCCTTGCAGGGAACACACTGAAACCCCAAAGGACACTGTCCCCATCAGAAACATAGCACAAGCAGCACCGAGGGCAAGCAACAGGCTGCACACAGCCGGCCCATCCAGAAAGAGCAATTTCCTTCCCACAGGGAAATGATCAGCAACCCCCGGGGGCGGTGAGTCACATGAAAAAAAAAATACCCCGTGTTACTGGCAGCCTGAGAAATTCCCTGGGCCCCAAAATGGCAGATCAGACCCCCTCACCATTTCTGTGTTTCAGTCCTCTGCTGCCTTGCAGCTGCAGGGGGTTAATGCCTGAAACAAAGCGATGGCGCAGCGCAGCACTGAAGCGTGACACGACTCCGGGCTGACTCTTCTCCCTCCCTTCCTTAGAAGACCCTTCCCCTCCTTGTTGCATCTTCTCGTGCCCACAGCAGCTCTGCCATTGCCACCACATGTGGTGCTCCTGAAGGGGTCTGGCTCCTCTCACAGCCCCGCAGGGACAAAGCTACCTGAAGGCCCCTGGCAGCAGCCCCAGGGCTCCTCTTTGGCTGCAAGAAGATTTCCGAGAGGCACAAAGAAGGGCCCAGCACCAGCTGCTCTGCAAACCACACCATGCAAAGAGGAGCATTCCTGCCTCCCTGCCGCAGGCAATGCCAGACCTCTTGTTCCTGAGCAAGGGACACCCTGAACAGAGACAGGGAGCACCCAGCTCCCTCGTGTGCCTGGCAGATGATTCAAAGCACTGAAGATATTGGTTATTGTTATTCCTTCCTACTGTGCAGAAAACATGCCAGCATCCAGCTCCAAAAAACCACTCCCTCTCACCTTGTGCGCTTAAAAGGCTGCAGAGCCTGATGTTCCCAAAGTCAGAGTGGGCTTCCTTGCAGCTGCGAGTGCTTGACACCCAACCACCAGGAACAGGAGAAAGAAAGAACATGTAGAAGATCCCACAGGCAGACACCAGCTCCCCAGCACGATATGGGTCCTGGCTACTGGTGCGAGTGAGCACAGGAACCATCAGTACTCTGTATTAGCATCTTCCCTATCAAATCAAGGGACTTTACTGCAGCTGCTAATCTCCTTTGGCACTACTTAATTTGCTGCCTTTAATCATAGGGAGCAGCTGGTCATGTAAACATTCAAATCCATGACTTAACCACTGGAGCCAGACAGCACCCATCTGTATAGCTCAGCCACCACCTCCTACATCTTCACCACCTCTGCTGAGTTCAGGGGTATCTACGTAAGTAACAAAAAGGGCTTACATGGCCCTTTTGATGAATAAAGAATTTAACTGTTTCATTGCTTTCTGAACATAAACATGAAGGACACCTGACAAAGGATTAGCTCTTCTCCCCAGCAGGCATGGCACAGCACTGGCTGTACAGGCTGCGCTGGGGCACCAAAGGAAAACGGAGGATTTCAGGGACTGCCCCAGACAGAATAAACAAACTCAGGCCACTGTTTGCACCTTGATATCATCTACAAACAGGAAGGGCATCTTCTCTCAGCACAGCGGATCGAAGCTCCAACCTGGGAAAGCCCTCAGCAGGTGCAAAGCCAGTGAGTCAGCTTCCTCAGGCAGAGGAAGGGGACAGGAGAGTGGTCACTGTTTGGGTTGGTAACAGCAACACAGAGCTGGAATGGGGACATGCTGTTAAAAATCCCCACCGACAGCCTCAGTTCCCCCAAGTTGTGAGGTTACTACCAACATGACATGTTCAGAGCAGTTTCAGCCCATTACTACCTGACACAAGCAAACAAGAAGTCTGAGCATGCCCGTGCTGTCCCCGCGGACAAAGTGCACTAACTCAGATGGACTCACAGGGGCACTATCGGCGTGAGAATTTGGAGAGGTGCTAGTTCTTCTGATAAAGGAACATCAAGCACGTTTGATTTCAGAAGGAAACAGTAAGTATTTTCAAGACTTTCCTGATTCTGAAGCAAATCTGATTTGGGGGTAGGAGAGGTGAAAGCCTCTGGGTGGGTGGATGATGGAGGATGCATGCAGAAGAGGGAAGGATACCTGCATGCATCTGTATTGCCCGTCCAGGTCTCCATTTCAGCCTGGCTGCCCTGGCCATGGCTGATGAAGCAGACATCTCCCAGGTCTGGGGCAGAGTGAGGGTCTGCTGTGCCCCCAATGCTCCCTTGACCCCTTACCAGTTCCACACAAATGGACATGACAAGCAAGGATGAGAACC